>NW_026736597.1:0-65000 GCF_949786415.1 Peromyscus eremicus | reverse complement strand
AGTGTGTTTCTTGTAAGGCGAGCTAGTGTTTGTTTCCCAGTCAGAAATGGAGTTGAATCCCATGCAGTTTCTGGTCCTACCAGCAAGAGTTGTTTTCTGGTAAGAAGAGTCGCTATTGTGCTCCCACTGTCATACACAGGGCAAAAAGCACTGGCGTATGTTCCCAGCAAGTACAGTGTATTGGACTGAAGCGGAGCTACTGTTCTTGTCACTTTCCTAAGCAGAGTTGAACTAGATACATCCCGTGTGTGAAGGAAGCACAGTTCTTTTGTTCTGAGCAAGCTCACTGTTCGGACCCCATAGGAAACACACTAGAGTAGAAGAGTGCTCTTTTCTCAAAAGCAGAGTGTGTTTCTTGTAAGGCGAGCTAGCGTTTGTTTCCCAGTCTCAAATGGAGTTGAATCACATCCAGTTTTTGGTCCTATGAGCAAGAATTGTTTTCTGTTAAGGAAAGTCACTATTGCGCTCCCATTGTCATACACAGGGCAAATAGCACTGGCGTCTGTTCGCAGCATGTACAGTGTATTGGACTGAAGAGGATCTACTGTTCTTGTCAATTTCCTAAGCAGAATTGAACTAGATATGGCCATGTGTGTAGGAAGCACAGTTCTTTTGTTCTGAGCAAGCTCACTGTTCTGGCCCTGTAGGAAACACAGTAGAGTAGAAGAGTGCTCTTTTCTCAAAAGCAGAGTGTGTTTCTTGTAAGGTGAGCTAGCGTTTGTTTCCCAGTCCTAAATGGAGTTGAATCACATGCAGTTTTTGGTCCTACGAGCAAGAGTTGTTTTCTGGTAAGGAAAGTCACTATTGTGCTCCCATTTCCATACACAGTGCAAATAGCACTCGCTTCTGTTCCCAGCAAGTACAGTGTATTGGACTGAAGCGGAGCTACTGTTCTTGTCAGTTTCCTAAGCAGAGTTGAACTAGATATGGCCCCTGTGTGTAGGAAGCACAGTTCTTTTGTTCTGAGCAAGCTCACTATTCGGACCCCATAGGAAACACAGTAGAGTAGAAGACTGGTCTTTTCTCAAAAGCAGAGTGTGTTTCTTGTAAGGCGAGCTAGCGTTTGTTTCCCAATCCTAAATGGAGTTGAATCACATGCAGTTTCTGCTCATATGAGCAAGAGTTGTTTTCTGGTAAGAAGAGTCACTATTGTGCTCCCATTGTCATACACAGGGCAAATAGCACTGGCGTCTGTTCCCAGCATGAACAGTGTATTGGACTGAAGAGGATCTACTGTTCTTGTCAGTTTCCCAAGCAGAGTTGAAATAGATATGGACCGTGTGTTTAGGAAGCACAGCTCTTTTGTTCTGAGAATGCTCATTGTTCTTGCCCTATAGGAAACACTTTAGAGTAGAAGAGTGCGGTTTTCTCAATCCAGAGTGTGTTTATTGTAAGTCGAGCTAGCATTTTTTTCCCAGTCCTTAATGGAGTTGAATCCCATGCAGTTTCTGGTCCTACCAGCAAGAGTTGTTTTCTGGTAAGAAGAGTCACTATTGTGCTCCCATTGTCATACACAGGGCAAATAGCACTGGCGTCTGTTCCCAGCAAGTACAGTGTATTGGACTGACGAGGATCTACTGTTCTTGTCAGTTTCCAAAGCAGAATTGAACTATATATGGCACGTGTGTAGGAAGCACAGTTCGTTTTTTCTAAGCAAGCAAACTGTTTTGGCCCTATAGTAAACACAGTGGAGTAGAAGAGTGATCATTTCTCAAAAGCAGAGTGTGTTTCGTGTAAGGCGAGCTAGCGTTTGTTTCCCAGTCCTAAATGGTGTTGAATCACATGCAGTTTTTGGTCCTACGAGCAAGAGTTGTTTTCTGGTAAGGAAAGTCACTATTGTGCTCCCATTGCCATACACAGTGCAAATAGCACTCGCGTCTGTTCCCAGCAAGTACAGTGTATTGGACCGTAGAGGAGCTACTGTTCTTTTCAGTTTCCTAAGCAGAGTTGAACTAGATATGGCCCGTGTGTTTAGGAAGCACAGTTCTTTTGTTCTGAGCAAGCTCACTTTTCGGAACCCATAGGATACACAGCAGAGTAGAAGAGTGCTCTTTTCTCAAAAGCAGAGTGTGTTTCTTGTAAGGTGTGCTAGCATTTGTTTCCCAGTCCTAAATGGAGTTGAATCACATGCAGTTTCTGGTCCTACGAGCAAGAGTTGTTTTTTTGCTAAGAAGAGTAACTATTGTGCTCCCATTGTCATACACAGGGCAAATAGCATTGGCGTCTGTTTCCAGCATGTACAGTCAGTGTATTGGCCGGGAGAGGAGCTACTGTTCTTGTCAGTTTCCTAAGCAGAATTGAACTAGATGTGGCCATGTGTGTAGGAAGCACAGTTCTTTTGTTCTGAGCAAGCTCACTGTTCTGGCCCTATAGGAAACACAGTAGAGTAGAAGAGTGCTCTTTTCTCAAAAGCAGAGTGTGTTTCTTGTAAGGCGAGCTAGCTTTTGTTTTCCAGTCCTAAATGGAGTTGAATCACATGCAGTTTTTGGTCCTACGAGCAAGAGTTGTTTTCTGGTAAGGAAAGTCACTATTGTGCTCCCATTGCCATACACAGTGCAAATAGCACTGGCGTGTGTTCCCAGCAAGTACAGTGTATTGGACTGAAGCGGAACTACTGTTCTTGTCAGTTTCCTAAGCAGAGTTGAACTAGATATGGCCCCTGTGTGTAGATAGCACAGTTCTTTTGTTCTGAGCAAGCTCACTATTCGGACCCCATAGGAAACACAGTAGAGTTGAAGAGTGCTCTTTTCTCAAAAGCAGAGCGTGTTTCTTGTAAGGCGAGTTAGTGTTTGTTTTCCAGTCAGAATTGGAGTTGAATCCCATGCAGTTTCTGGTCCTATGAGCAAGAGTTGTTTTCTGATAAGAAGAGTCACTATTGTGCTCCTATTGCCATACACAGTGCAAATAGCACTCGCGTCTGTTCCCAGCTAGTACAGTGCATTGGACTGAAGAGGAGCTACCGTTGTTGTCAGTTTCCTAAGCAGAGTTGAACTAGATATGGCCCGTGTGTGTAGGAAGCACAGTTCTTTTGTTCTGAGCAAGCTCACTGTTCGTACCCCATAGGAAACCCAGTAGAGTAGAAGAGTGGTCTTTTCTCAAAAACAGAGTGTGTTTCTTGTAAGGCGAGCTAGCGATTGTTTCCCAGTCAGAAATGGAATTGAATCCCATCCAGTTTTTGGTCCTACGAGCAAGAGTTGTTTTCTGGTAAGGAAAGTCACTATTGCGGTCCCATTGCCATACACAGTGCAAATAGGACTCGCGTCTGTTCCCAGCAAGTACAGTGTATTGGACTGAAGCGGAGCTACTGTTCTTGTCAGTTTCCTAAGCAGAGTTGAACTAGATATGGCCCGTGTGTGTAGGAAGCACAGTTCTTTTGTTCTGAGCAAGCTCAATGTTCGCACGCCATAGGAAACACAGTAGAGTAGAAGAGTGCTCTTTTCTCAAAAGCAGAGTGTATTTCTTGTAAGGTGAGCTAGCGTTTGTTTCCCAGTCCTAAATGGAGTTGAATCACATGCAGTTTTTGGTCCTACGAGCAAGAGTTGTTTTCTGGTGAGGAAAGTCACTATTGTGCTTCCATTGGCATACACAGTGCAAATAGCACTGGCGTCTTTTCCCAGCAAGTACAGTGTATTGGACTGAAGAGGAGCTACTGTTCTTGTCAGTTTCCTAAGCAGAGTTGTAGTAGATATGGCCCTTGTGTGTAGGAAGCACAGTTCTTTTGTTCTGAGCAAACTCACTGTTCTGACCCTATAGGAAACCAGTAGAGTAGAAGAGTGCTCTTTTCTCAAAAACAGAATGTGTTCCTTGTAAGGCGAGCTAGTGTTTGTTTCCCAGTCAGAAATGGAGATGAATCCCATGCAGTTTCTGGTCCTACGAGCAATAGGTGTTTTCTGGTAAGAAGAGTCACTATTGCGCTCCCATTGTCATACAGAGGGCAAATAGCACTGGGGTCTGTTCCCAGCATGTACAGTGTATTGGACTGAAGAGGAGCTACTGTTCTTGTCAATTTCCTAAGCAGAGTTGAACTAGATATGGCCCGTGTGTGTAGGAAGCACAGTTCTTTTTTTCAGAGCAAGCTCACTGTTCGGACCCCATAGGATACACAGTAGAGTAGAAGAGTGCTCCTTTCTCAAAAGCAGAGTGTGTTTCTTGTAAGGCGAGCTAGCGTTTGTTTCCCAGTCCTAAATGGGTTTGAATCACATTCAGTCTCTTGTCCTACGAGCAAGAGTTGTTTTCTGGTAAGAAGAGTCACTATTGCGCTCCCATGTCATACACAGGGCAAATAGCACTGGCGTCTCTTCCCAGCATGTACAGTGTATTGGACTGAAGAGGATCTACTGTCCTTGTCAGTTTCCTAAGCAGAATTGAACTAGATATGGCCGTATTTGTAGGAAGCACAATTCTTTTGTTCTGAGCAAACTCACTGTTCTGGCCCTATAGGAAACACAGTAGAGTAGAAGAGTGGTCTTTTCTCAAAAGCAGAGTGTGTTTCTTGTAAGGCGAGCTAGCGTTTGTTTCCCAGTCCTAAATGAAGTTGAATCACATGCAGCTTTTGGACCTACGAGCAAGAGTTGTTTTCTGGTAAGGAAAGTCACTATTGCGCTCCCATTTCCATACACATTGCAAATAGCACTCGCGTCTTTTCCCAGCTAGTATAGTGTATTGGACTGAATTAGAGCTACTGTTCTTGTCAGTTTCCTAAGCAGAGTTGAACTCGATATGGCCCCTGTGTGTAGAACGCACAGGTCTTTTGTTCTGAGCAAGCTCACTGTTCGGACCCCATAGGAAACACAGTAGAGAAGATGAGTGCTCTTTTCTCAAAAGCAGAGTGTGTTTCTTGTAAGTCGAGCTAGCGTTTGTTTCCCAGTCCTAAATGGAGTTGAATCACATGCAGTTTTTGGTCCCACGAGCAAGAGTTGTTTTCTGGTAAGGAAAGTCACTATTGTGCTCCCATTGCCATACACAGTGCAAAGAGCACTCGCATCTGTTCCAGCAAGTACAGTGTATTGGACTGAAGCGGAGCTACTGTTCTTCTCAGTTTCCTAAGCAGAGTTGAACTAGATATGGCCCGTGTGTGTAGGAAGCACAGTTCTTTTGTTCTGAGCAAGCTCACTGTTCCAACCCCATAGGAAACACAGTAGAGTAGAAGAGTGCTCTTTTCTCAAAAGCAGAGTGTGTTTCTTGTAAGGCGAGCTACAATTTGTTTCCCAGTCCCAAATGGTGTTGAATCCCATGTAGTTTCTTGTCCTATGAGCAAGAGTTGTTTTCTGGTAACAAGAGACACTATTGCGCTCCCATTGTCATACACAGGGCAAATAGCACTGGCGTCTGTTCCCAGCATATACAGTGTACTGGACTGAAGAGGATCTACTGTTCTTTTCAGTTTCCTAAGCAGAATTGAACTAAATATGGCAGTATTTGTATGAAGCACAGTTCTTTTCTTCTGAGCAAGCTCACTGTTCTGGCCCTATAGGAAACACAGTAGAGTAGAAGAGTGCTCTTTTCTCAAAAGCAGAGTGTGTTTCTTGAAAGGCGAGCTAGCGTTTGTTTCCCAGTCCTAAATGGAGTTGAATCCCATGCAGTTTCTGGTCCTATGAGCAAGAGCTATTTTCTGGTAAGATGAGTCGCTATTGTGCTCCAATTGTCATACAAAGGACAAATAGCACTGGCGTCTGTTCCCAGCAAGTACAGTGTATTGTACTGAAAAGGATCTACTGTTCTTGTCAGTTTCCTAAGCAGAATTGAACTAGATATGGCAGTATTTGTATGAAGCACAGTTCTTTTGTTCTGAGCAAGCTCACTGTTCTGGCCCTATAGGAAACACAGTAGAGTAGAAGAGTGCTCTTTTGTCAAAAGCAGAGTGTGTTTCTTGTAAGGCGAGCTAGCATTTTTTCCCAGTCCTAAATGGAGTTGAATCACATGCAGTTTTTGGTCCTACGAGCATGAGTTGTTTTCTGGTAAGGAAAGTCACCTTTGTGCTCCCATTGCCATACACAGTGCAAACAGCACTCGCATCTGTTCCCAGCAAGTACAGTGTATTGGACTGAAGCGGAGCTACTGTTCTTGTCAGTTTCCTAAGCAGAGTTGAACTAGATATGGCCCGTGTGTGTAGGAAGCACAGTTCTTTTGTTCTGAGCAACTCACTGTTCGGACCCCATAGGAAACACAGTAGAGTAGAAGAGTGCTCTTTTCTCAAAAGCAGAGTGTGTTTCTTGTAAGGCGAGCTACCAATTGTTTCCCAGTCCCAAATGGAGTTGAATCCCATGCAGTTTCTTGTCCTCCGAGCAAGAGTTGTTTTCTGGTAACAAGAGTCACTATTGCGCTCCCATTGTCATACACAGGGCAAATAGCACTGGCGTCTGTTCCCAGCATATACAGTGTACTGGACTGAAGAGGATCTACTGTTCTTTTCAGTTTCCTAAGCAGAATTGAACTAAATATGGCAGTATTTGTATGAAGCACAGTTCTTTTGTTCTGAGCAAGCTCACTGTTCTGGCCCTATAGGAAACACAGTAGAGTAGAAGAGTGCTCTTTTGTCAAAAGCAGAGTGTGTTTCTTGTAAGGCGAGCTAGCGTTTTTCCCAGTCCTAAATGGAGTTGAATCACATGCAGTTTTTGGTCCTACGAGCATGAGTTGTTTTCTTGTAAGGAAAGTCACTATTGTGCTTCCATTCCCATTCACAGTGCAAATAGCACTCGCATCTGTTCCCAGCAAGTACAGTGTATTGGACTGAAGCAGAGCTACTGTTCTTGTCAATTTCCTAAGCAGAGTTGAACTAGATATGGCCCCTGTGTGTGGGAAGCCCAGTTCTTTTATTCTGACCAAGCTCACTGTTCGGAACGCAAAGAAACACAGTAGAGTAGAAGAGTGCTCTTTTCTCAAAAGCAGAGTGTGTTTCTTGAAAGGCGAGCTAGCGTTTGTTTCCCAGTCCTAAATGGAGTTGAATCCCATGCAGTTTCTGGTCCTATGAGCAAGAGCTATTTTCTGGTAAGATGAGTCGCTATTGTGCTCCAATTGTCATACAAATGACAAATAGCACTGGCGTCTGTTCCCAGCAAGTACAGTGTATTGTACTGAAAACGATCTACTGTTCTTGTCAGTTTCCTAAGCAGAATTGAATTAGATATGGCCCGTGTGTGTAGGAAGCACAGTTCTTCTGTTCTGAGCAAGCTAACTGTTTTGGCCCTATGGGAAACACAGTAGAGTAGAAGAGTGCTCTTTTCTCAAAAGCAGAGTGTGTTTCTTGTAAGGCGAGCTACCATTTGTTTCCCACTCCTAAATGGAGTTGAATCACATGCAGTTTTTTGTCCTACGAGCAAGAGGTGTTTTCTGATAAGAAGAGTCACTATTGTGCTCCTATTGCCATACAGAGTGCAAATAGCACTCGCGTCTGTTCCCAGCTAGCACAGTGTATTGGACTGAAGAGGATCTACTGTTCTTTTCAGTTTCCTAAGCAGAATTGAACTAGATATGGCAGTATTTGTATGAAGCACAGTTCTTTTGTTCTGAGCAAGCTCACTGTTCTGGCCCTATAGGAAACACAGTAGAGTAGATGAGTGCTCTTTTCTCAAAAGCAGAGTGTGTTTCTTGTAAGGCGAGCTATCCTTTGTTTCCCAACCCTAAGTGGAGTTGAATCACATGCAGTTTCTGGTCCTACTAGCAAGAGTTGTTTTCTGGTAAGAAGAGTCACTATTGAGTGCCATTGTCATACACAGGGCAAATAGCACTGGCGTCTGTTCCCAGCATGAACAGTGTATTGGACTGAAGAGGATCTACTGTTCTTGTCAGTTTCCCAAGCAGAGTTGAACTAGATATGGAACGTGTGTGTAGGAAGCACAGCTCTTTTGTTCTGAGAATGCTCATTGTTCTTGCCCTATAGGAAACACTTTAGAGTAGAAGAGTGCTGTTTTCTCAATCCAGAGTGTGTTTATTGTAATTCGAGCTAGCGTTTTTTTCCCAGTCCTTAATGGAGTTGAATCCCATGCAGTTTCTGGTCCTACCAGCAAGAGTTGTTTTCTGGTAAGAAGAGTCACTATTGTGCTCCCATTGTCTTACACAGGGCAAATAGCCCTGGCGTCTGTTCCCAGCAAGTACAGTGTATTGGACTGACGAGGATCTACTATTCTTGTCAGTTTCCAAAGCAGAATTGAACTATATATGGCACGAGTGTAGGAAGCACAGTTCGTTTTTTCTAAGCAAGCAAACTGTTTTGGCCCTATAGGAAACACAGTAGAGTAGAAGAGTGATCATTTCTCAAAAGCAGAGTGTGTTTCTTGTAAGGCGAGCTAGCGTTTGTTTCCCAGTCCTAAATGGCGTTGAATCACATGCAGTTTTTGGTCCTACGAGCAAGAGTTGTTTTCTGGTAAGGAAAGTCACTATTGTGCTCCCATTGCCATACACAGTGCAAATAGGACTCGCGTCTGTTCCCAGCAAGTACAGTGTATTGGACTAAAGAGGAGCTACTGTTCTTGTCAGTTTCCTAAGCAGAGTTGAACTAGATATGGCCCATGTGTGTAGGAAGCACAGTTCTTTTGTTCTGAGAATGCTTACTGTTCTGCCCCTATAGGAAACACATTAGCGTTGAAGAGTGCTCTTTTCTCAATCTAGAGTGTGTTTCTTGTAAGTCGAGCTAGCGTTTGTTTCCCAGTCCTAAATGGAGTTGAATCACATGCAGTTTCTGGTCCTACGAGCAAGAGTTGTTTTCTGGTAAGGGAAGTCACTATTGTGCTCCCTTTGAAATACACAGTGCAAATAGCACTCGCATCTGTTCCCAGCAAGTACAGGGTGTTGGACTGAAGAGGAGCTATTGTTCTTGTCAGTTTTCTAAGCAGAGTTGAACGAGATATGGCCCGTGTGTGTAGGAAGCACAGTTCTTTTGTTCAGAGCAAGCTCACTGTTCAGACCCCAAAGGAAACACAGTAGAGTAGAAGAGTGCTCTTTTCTCAAAAGAAGACAGTGTTTCTTGTAAGGTGAGCTAGCGTTTGTTTCCCAGTCCTAAATGGAGTTGAATCACATGCAGTTTCTGGTCCTACGAGCAAGAGTTGTTTTCTGGTAAGAAGAGTCACTATTGTGCTCCCGTTGTCATACACAGGGCAATAGCACTCGCGTCTGTTCCCAGCAAGTACAGTGTATTGGACTGAAGAGTAGCTACTGTTCTTGTCAGTTTCCTAAGCAGAGTTTACCTAGATATGGCCTGTGTGTGTAGGAAGCACAGGTCTTTTGTTCTGAGCTAGCTCACTTTTCGGACCCCATAGGAAAAACAGTAGAGTAGAAGAGTGCTCTTTTCTCAAAAGCAGAGTGTGTTTCTTGTAAGGCGAGCTAGTGTTTGTTTCCCAGTCAGAAATGGAGTTGAATCCCATGCAGTTTCTGGTCCTACCAGCAAGAGTTGTTTTCTGGTAAGAAGAGTCGCTATTGTGCTCCCACTGTCATACACAGGGCAAAAAGCACTGGCGTATGTTCCCAGCAAGTACAGTGTATTGGACTGAAGCGGAGCTACTGTTCTTGTCACTTTCCTAAGCAGAGTTGAACTAGATACATCCCGTGTGTGAAGGAAGCACAGTTCTTTTGTTCTGAGCAAGCTCACTGTTCGGACCCCATAGGAAACACAGTAGAGTAGAAGAGTGCTCTTTTCTCAAAAGCAGAGTGTGTTTCTTGTTAGGCGAGCTAGCGTTTGTTTCCCAGTCTCAAATGGAGTTGAATCACATCCAGTTTTTGGTCCTATGAGCAAGAATTGTTTTCTGTTAAGGAAAGTCACTATTGCGCTCCCATTGTCATACACAGGGCAAATAGCACTGGCGTCTGTTCGCAGCATGTACAGTGTATTGGACTGAAGAGGATCTACTGTTCTTGTCAGTTTCCTAAGCAGAATTGAACTAGATATGGCCATGTGTGTAGGAAGCACAGTTCTTTTGTTCTGAGCAAGCTCACTGTTCTGGCCCTGTAGGAAACACAGTAGAGTAGAAGAGTGCTCTTTTCTCAAAAGCAGAGTGTGTTTCTTGTAAGGTGAGCTAGCGTTTGTTTCCCAGTCCTAAATGGAGTTGAATCACATGCAGTTTTTGGTCCTACGAGCAAAAGTTGTTTTCTGGTAAGGAAAGTCACTATTGTGCTCCCATTTCCATACACAGTGCAAATAGCACTCGCTTCTGTTCCCAGCAAGTACAGTGTATTGGACTGAAGCGGAGCTACTGTTCTTGTCAGTTTCCTAAGCAGAGTTGAACTAGATATGGCCCCTGTGTGTAGGAAGCACAGTTCTTTTGTTCTGAGCAAGCTCACTATTCAGACCCCATAGGAAACACAGTAGAGTAGAAGACTGGTCTTTTCTCAAAAGCAGAGTGTGTTTCTTGTAAGGCGAGCTAGCGTTTGTTTCCCAATCCTAAATGGAGTTGAATCACATGCAGTTTCTGCTCATATGAGCAAGAGTTGTTTTCTGGTAAGAAGAGTCACTATTGTGCTCCCATTGTCATACACAGGGCAAATAGCACTGGCGTCTGTTCCCAGCATGAACAGTGTATTGGACTGAAGAGGATCTACTGTTCTTGTCAGTTTCCCAAGCAGAGTTGAAATAGATATGGACCGTGTGTTTAGGAAGCACAGCTCTTTTGTTCTGAGAATGCTCATTGTTCTTGCCCTATAGGAAACACTTTAGAGTAGAAGAATGCGGTTTTCTCAATCCAGAGTGTGTTTATTGTAAGTCGAGCTAGCATTTTTTTCCCAGTCCTTAATGGAGTTGAATCCCATGCAGTTTCTGGTCCTACCAGCAAGAGTTGTTTTCTGGTAAGAAGAGTCACTATTGTGCTCCCATTGTCATACACAGGGCAAATAGCACTGGCGTCTGTTCCCAGCAAGTACAGTGTATTGGACTGACGAGGATCTACTGTTCTTGTCAGTTTCCAAAGCAGAATTGAACTATATATGGCACGTGTGTAGGAAGCACAGTTCGTTTTTTCTAAGCAAGCAAACTGTTTTGGCCCTATAGTAAACACAGTGGAGTAGAAGAGTGATCATTTCTCAAAAGCAGAGTGTGTTTCGTGTAAGGCGAGCTAGCGTTTGTTTCCCAGTCCTAAATGGTGTTGAATCACATGCAGTTTTTGGTCCTACGAGCAAGAGTTGTTTTCTGGTAAGGAAAGTCACTATTGTGCTCCCATTGCCATACACAGTGCAAATAGCACTCGCGTCTGTTCCCAGCAAGTACAGTGTATTGGACCGTAGAGGAGCTACTGTTCTTTTCAGTTTCCTAAGCAGAGTTGAACTAGATATGGCCCGTGTGTTTAGGAAGCACAGTTCTTTTGTTCTGAGCAAGCTCACTTTTCGGAACCCATAGGATACACAGCAGAGTAGAAGAGTGCTCTTTTCTCAAAAGCAGAGTGTGTTTCTTGTAAGGTGTGCTAGCATTTGTTTCCCAGTCCTAAATGGAGTTGAATCACATGCAGTTTCTGGTCCTACGAGCAAGAGTTGTTTTTTTGCTAAGAAGAGTAACTATTGTGCTCCCATTGTCATACACAGGGCAAATAGCATTGGCGTCTGTTTCCAGCATGTACAGTCAGTGTATTGGCCGGGAGAGGAGCTACTGTTCTTGTCAGTTTCCTAAGCAGAATTGAACTAGATGTGGCCATGTGTGTAGGAAGCACAGTTCTTTTGTTCTGAGCAAGCTCACTGTTCTGGCCCTATAGGAAACACAGTAGAGTAGAAGAGTGCTCTTTTCTCAAAAGCAGAGTGTGTTTCTTGTAAGGCGAGCTAGCTTTTGTTTTCCAGTCCTAAATGGAGTTGAATCACATGCAGTTTTTGGTCCTACGAGCAAGAGTTGTTTTCTGGTAAGGAAAGTCACTATTGTGCTCCCATTGCCATACACAGTGCAAATAGCACTGGCGTGTGTTCCCAGCAAGTACAGTGTATTGGACTGAAGCGGAACTACTGTTCTTGTCAGTTTCCTAAGCAGAGTTGAACTAGATATGGCCCCTGTGTGTAGATAGCACAGTTCTTTTGTTCTGAGCAAGCTCACTATTCGGACCCCATAGGAAACACAGTAGAGTTGAAGAGTGCTCTTTTCTCAAAAGCAGAGCGTGTTTCTTGTAAGGCGAGTTAGTGTTTGTTTTCCAGTCAGAATTGGAGTTGAATCCCATGCAGTTTCTGGTCCTATGAGCAAGAGTTGTTTTCTGATAAGAAGAGTCACTATTGTGCTCCTATTGCCATACACAGTGCAAATAGCACTCGCGTCTGTTCCCAGCTAGTACAGTGCATTGGACTGAAGAGGAGCTACCGTTGTTGTCAGTTTCCTAAGCAGAGTTGAACTAGATATGGCCCGTGTGTGTAGGAAGCACAGTTCTTTTGTTCTGAGCAAGCTCACTGTTCGTACCCCATAGGAAACCCAGTAGAGTAGAAGAGTGGTCTTTTCTCAAAAACAGAGTGTGTTTCTTGTAAGGCGAGCTAGCGATTGTTTCCCAGTCAGAAATGGAATTGAATCCCATCCAGTTTTTGGTCCTACGAGCAAGAGTTGTTTTCTGGTAAGGAAAGTCACTATTGCGGTCCCATTGCCATACACAGTGCAAATAGGACTCGCGTCTGTTCCCAGCAAGTACAGTGTATTGGACTAAAGAGGAGCTACTGTTCTTGTCAGTTTCCTAAGCAGAGTTGAACTAGATATGGCCCGTGTGTGTAGGAAGCACAGTTCTTTTGTTCTGAGCAAGCTCAATGTTCGCACGCCATAGGAAACACAGTAGAGTAGAAGAGTGCTCTTTTCTCAAAAGCAGAGTGTATTTCTTGTAAGGTGAGCTAGCGTTTGTTTCCCAGTCCTAAATGGAGTTGAATCACATGCAGTTTTTGGTCCTACGAGCAAGAGTTGTTTTCTGGTGAGGAAAGTCACTATTGTGCTTCCATTGGCATACACAGTGCAAATAGCACTGGCGTCTTTTCCCAGCAAGTACAGTGTATTGGACTGAAGAGGAGCTACTGTTCTTGTCAGTTTCCTAAGCAGAGTTGTAGTAGATATGGCCCTTGTGTGTAGGAAGCACAGTTCTTTTGTTCTGAGCAAACTCACTGTTCTGACCCTATAGGAAACCAGTAGAGTAGAAGAGTGCTCTTTTCTCAAAAACAGAATGTGTTCCTTGTAAGGCGAGCTAGTGTTTGTTTCCCAGTCAGAAATGGAGATGAATCCCATGCAGTTTCTGGTCCTACGAGCAATAGGTGTTTTCTGGTAAGAAGAGTCACTATTGCGCTCCCATTGTCATACAGAGGGCAAATAGCACTGGGGTCTGTTCCCAGCATGTACAGTGTATTGGACTGAAGAGGAGCTACTGTTCTTGTCAATTTCCTAAGCAGAGTTGAACTAGATATGGCCCGTGTGTGTAGGAAGCACAGTTCTTTTTTTCAGAGCAAGCTCACTGTTCGGACCCCATAGGATACACAGTAGAGTAGAAGAGTGCTCCTTTCTCAAAAGCAGAGTGTGTTTCTTGTAAGGCGAGCTAGCGTTTGTTTCCCAGTCCTAAATGGGTTTGAATCACATTCAGTCTCTTGTCCTACGAGCAAGAGTTGTTTTCTGGTAAGAAGAGTCACTATTGCGCTCCCATGTCATACACAGGGCAAATAGCACTGGCGTCTCTTCCCAGCATGTACAGTGTATTGGACTGAAGAGGATCTACTGTCCTTGTCAGTTTCCTAAGCAGAATTGAACTAGATATGGCCGTATTTGTAGGAAGCACAATTCTTTTGTTCTGAGCAAACTCACTGTTCTGGCCCTATAGGAAACCCAGTAGAGTAGAAGAGTGGTCTTTTCTCAAAAGCAGAGTGTGTTTCTTGTAAGGCGAGCTAGCGTTTGTTTCCCAGTCCTAAATGAAGTTGAATCACATGCAGCTTTTGGACCTACGAGCAAGAGTTGTTTTCTGGTAAGGAAAGTCACTATTGCGCTCCCATTTCCATACACATTGCAAATAGCACTCGCGTCTTTTCCCAGCTAGTATAGTGTATTGGACTGAATTAGAGCTACTGTTCTTGTCAGTTTCCTAAGCAGAGTTGAACTCGATATGGCCCCTGTGTGTAGAACGCACAGGTCTTTTGTTCTGAGCAAGCTCACTGTTCGGACCCCATAGGAAACACAGTAGAGAAGATGAGTGCTCTTTTCTCAAAAGCAGAGTGTGTTTCTTGTAAGTCGAGCTAGCGTTTGTTTCCCAGTCCTAAATGGAGTTGAATCACATGCAGTTTTTGGTCCCACGAGCAAGAGTTGTTTTCTGGTAAGGAAAGTCACTATTGTGCTCCCATTGCCATACACAGTGCAAAGAGCACTCGCATCTGTTCCAGCAAGTACAGTGTATTGGACTGAAGCGGAGCTACTGTTCTTCTCAGTTTCCTAAGCAGAGTTGAACTAGATATGGCCCGTGTGTGTAGGAAGCACAGTTCTTTTGTTCTGAGCAAGCTCACTGTTCCAAACCCATAGGAAACACAGTAGAGTAGAAGAGTGCTCTTTTCTCAAAGCAGAGTGTGTTTCTTGTAAGGCGAGCTACAATTTGTTTCCCAGTCCCAAATGGTGTTGAATCCCATGTAGTTTCTTGTCCTATGAGCAAGAGTTGTTTTCTGGTAACAAGAGACACTATTGCGCTCCCATTGTCATACACAGGGCAAATAGCACTGGCGTCTGTTCCCAGCATATACAGTGTACTGGACTGAAGAGGATCTACTGTTCTTTTCAGTTTCCTAAGCAGAATTGAACTAAATATGGCAGTATTTGTATGAAGCACAGTTCTTTTCTTCTGAGCAAGCTCACTGTTCTGGCCCTATAGGAAACACAGTAGAGTAGAAGAGTGCTCTTTTCTCAAAAGCAGAGTGTGTTTCTTGAAAGGCGAGCTAGCGTTTGTTTCCCAGTCCTAAATGGAGTTGAATCCCATGCAGTTTCTGGTCCTATGAGCAAGAGCTATTTTCTGGTAAGATGAGTCGCTATTGTGCTCCAATTGTCATACAAAGGACAAATAGCACTGGCGTCTGTTCCCAGCAAGTACAGTGTATTGTACTGAAAAGGATCTACTGTTCTTGTCAGTTTCCTAAGCAGAATTGAACTAGATATGGCAGTATTTGTATGAAGCACAGTTCTTTTGTTCTGAGCAAGCTCACTGTTCTGGCCCTATAGGAAACACAGTAGAGTAGAAGAGTGCTCTTTTGTCAAAAGCAGAGTGTGTTTCTTGTAAGGCGAGCTAGCGTTTTTTCCCAGTCCTAAATGGAGTTGAATCACATGCAGTTTTTGGTCCTACGAGCATGAGTTGTTTTCTGGTAAGGAAAGTCACCTTTGTGCTCCCATTGCCATACACAGTGCAAACAGCACTCGCATCTGTTCCCAGCAAGTACAGTGTATTGGACTGAAGCGGAGCTACTGTTCTTGTCAGTTTCCTAAGCAGAGTTGAACTAGATATGGCCCGTGTGTGTAGGAAGTTCAGTTGTTTTGTTCTGAGCAACTCACTGTTCGGACCCCATAGGAAACACAGTAGAGTAGAAGAGTGCTCTTTTCTCAAAAGCAGAGTGTGTTTCTTGTAAGGCGAGCTACCAATTGTTTCCCAGTCCCAAATGGAGTTGAATCCCATGCAGTTTCTTGTCCTCCGAGCAAGAGTTGTTTTCTGGTAACAAGAGTCACTATTGCGCTCCCATTGTCATACACAGGGCAAATATCACTGGCGTCTGTTCCCAGCATATAGAGTGTACTGGACTGAAGAGGATCTACTGTTCTTTTCAGTTTCCTAAGCAGAATTGAACTAAATATGGCAGTATTTGTATGAAGCACAGTTCTTTTGTTCTGAGCAAGCTCACTGTTCTGGCCCTATAGGAAACACAGTAGAGTAGAAGAGTGCTCTTTTGTCAAAAGCAGAGTGTGTTTCTTGTAAGGCGAGCTAGCGTTTTTCCCAGTCCTAAATGGAGTTGAATCACATGCAGTTTTTGGTCCTACGAGCATGAGTTGTTTTCTTGTAAGGAAAGTCACTATTGTGCTTCCATTCCCATTCACAGTGCAAATAGCACTCGCATCTGTTCCCAGCAAGTACAGTGTATTGGACTGAAGCAGAGCTACTGTTCTTGTCAATTTCCTAAGCAGAGTTGAACTAGATATGGCCCCTGTGTGTGGGAAGCATAGTTCTTTTATTCTGACCAAGCTCACTGTTCGGAACGCAAAGAAACACAGTAGAGTAGAAGAGTGCTCTTTTCTCAAAAGCAGAGTGTGTTTCTTGAAAGGCGAGCTAGCGTTTGTTTCCCAGTCCTAAATGGAGTTGAATCCCATGCAGTTTCTGGTCCTATGAGCAAGAGCTATTTTCTGGTAAGATGAGTCGCTATTGTGCTCCAATTGTCATACAAATGACAAATAGCACTGGCGTCTGTTCCCAGCAAGTACAGTGTATTGTACTGAAAACGATCTACTGTTCTTGTCAGTTTCCTAAGCAGAATTGAATTAGATATGGCCCGTGTGTGTAGGAAGCACAGTTCTTCTGTTCTGAGCAAGCTAACTGTTTTGGCCCTATGGGAAACACAGTAGAGTAGAAGAGTGCTCTTTTCTCAAAAGCAGAGTGTGTTTCTTGTAAGGCGAGCTACCATTTGTTTCCCACTCCTAAATGGAGTTGAATCACATGCAGTTTTTTGTCCTACGAGCAAGAGGTGTTTTCTGATAAGAAGAGTCACTATTGTGCTCCTATTGCCATACAGAGTGCAAATAGCACTCGCGTCTGTTCCCAGCTAGCACAGTGTATTGGACTGAAGAGGATCTACTGTTCTTTTCAGTTTCCTAAGCAGAATTGAACTAGATATGGCAGTATTTGTATGAAGCACAGTTCTTTTGTTCTGAGCAAGCTCACTGTTCTGGCCCTATAGGAAACACAGTAGAGTAGAAGAGTGCTCTTTTGTCAAAAGCAGAGTGTGTTTCTTGTAAGGCGAGCTAGCGTTTTTTCCCAGTCCTAAATGGAGATGAATCACATGCAGTTTTTGGTCCTACGAGCATGAGTTGTTTTCTGGTAAGGAAAGTCACCTTTGCGCTCCCATTGCCATACACAGTGCAAATAGCACTCGCATCTGCTCCCAGCAAGTACAGTGTATTGGACTGAAGCGGAGCTACTGTTCTTGTCAGTTTCCTAAGCAGAGTTGAACTAGATATGGCCCGTGTGTGTAGGAAGCACAGTTCTTTTGTTCTGAGCAACTCACTGTTCGGACCCCATAGGAAACACAGTAGAGTAGAAGAGTGCTCTTTTCTCAAAAGCAGAGTGTGTTTCTTGTAAGGCGAGCTACCGTTTGTTTCCCAGTCACAAATGGAGTTGAATCACATGCAGTTCTTGTTCCTACAAGCAAGATTTGTTTTCTGAAAAGGAAAGACACTATTGGGCTCCCATTGCCATACACAGTGCAAAAAGCACTCGCGTCTGTTCCCAGCAAGTACAGTGTATTGGACTGAAGCGGAGCTACTGTTCCTGTCAGTTTCATAAGCAGAGTTGAACTAGATATGGCCCGTGTGTGTAGGAAGCACAGTTCTTTTGTTCTGAGCAAGCTCACTGTTCTGGCCCTGTAGGAAACACAGCAGAGTAGAAGAGTGCTCTTTTCTCAAAAGCAGAGTGTGTTTCTTGTAAGGCGAGCTAGTGTTTGTTTCCCAGTCCTAAATGGAGTTGAATCCCATGCAGTTTCTGGTCCTACGAGCAAAAGGTGTTTTCTGATAAGAAGAGTCACTATTGTGCTCCTATTGCCATACACAGTGCAAATAGCACTCGTGTCTGTTCCCAGCAAGTACAGTGTATTGGACTGAAGCGGAGCTACTGTTCTTGTCAGTTTCCTAAGCAGAGTTGAACTAGATATGGCCCATGTGTGTAGGAAGCACAGTTCTTTTGTTCTGAGCAAGCTCACTGTTCGGCCCCCATAGGAAACACAGTAGAGTAGAAGAGTGCTCTTTTCTCAAAAGCAGAGTGTGTTTCTTGTAAGGCGAGCTAGCATTTGTTTCCCAGTCCTAAATGGAGTTGAATCCCATGCAGTTTATGGTCCTACGAGCAAGAGGTGTTTTCTGATAAGAAGAGTCACTATTGTGCTCCTATTGCCATACACAGTGCAAATAGCACTCGGGTCTGTTCCCAGCAAGTACAGTGTATTTGACTGAAGCGGAGCTACTGTTCCTGTCAGTTTTTTAAGCAGAGTTGAACTAGATATGGCCCGTGTGTGTAAGAAGCACAGTTCTTCTGTTCTGAGCAAGCTCACTATTCGGAAACCATAGGAAACACAGTAGAGTAGAAGACTGCTCTTTTCTCAAAAGCAGAATGTGTTTCTTGTAAGGCGAGCTAGCGTTTGTTTCCCAGTCCTAAATGGAGTTGAATCCCATGCCGTTTCTGGTCCTACGAGCAAGAGGTGTTTACTGATAAGAAGTGTCACTATTGCGCTCCCATTGTCATACACAGGGTAAATAGCACTCGCGTCTGTTCCCAGCAACTACAGTGTATTGGACTGAAGCGGAGCTACTGTTCTTGTCAGTTTCCTAAGCAGAGTTGAACTAGATAAGGCCCGTGTGTTTAGGAAAAACAGTTCTTTTGTTCTGAGCAAGCTCACTGTTCGGACCCCATTGGAAACAGAGTAGAGTAGAAGAGTGCCCTTTTCTCAAAAGCAGAGTGTGCGTCTTGAAAGGCGAGCTAGCGTTTGTTTCCCAGTCCTAAATGGTGTTGAATCACATGAGGTTTTTGGTCCTACAAGCAAGGTTTGTTTTCTGGTAAGGAAAGTCAATATTGTGCTCCATTGCCCTACATAGTGCAAATATCACTCAAGTGTGTTCCCAACAAGTACAGTGTATTGGACTGGAGTGGAGCTACTGTTCTTTTCAGTTTCCTAAGCAGAATTGAACTAGATATGTACCGTGTGTAGTAAGCACAGTTCTTTTGTTCTGAGAATGCTCACTGTCCTGGCCCTATAGGAAACACATTAGAGTAGAAGAGTGCTGTTTTCTCAATCCAGAGTGTGTTTATTGTAAGTCGAGCTAGCGATTGTTTCCCAGTAAGAAATGGAGTTGAATCCCACACAGTTTCTGGTCCTACGAGCAAGAGGTGTTTTCTGATAAGAAGAGTCACTATTGCGCTCCTATTGCCATACACAGTGCAAATAGCACTCGTGTCTGTTCCCAGCAAGTACAGTGTATTGGACTGAAGCAGAGCTACTGTTCTTGTCAGTTTCCTAAGCAGAGTTGAACTAGATATGGCAAGTGTGTGTAGGAAGCACAGTTCTTTTGTTCGGAGCAAGCTCACTGTTCGGACCCCATAGGAAACACAGTAGAGTAGAAGAGTGCTCTTTTCTCAAAAGCAGAGTGTGTTTCTTGTAAGGCGAGCTACCATTTGTTTCCAAGTCCCAAATGGTGTTGAATCACATGCAGTTTCTTGTCTTACGAGCAAGAGTTGTTTTCTGGTAACAAGAGTCACTATTGCGCTCCCATTGTCATACAAAGGGCAAATAGCACTGGCGTCTGTTCCCAGCATATACAGTGTACTGGACTGAAGAGGATCTACTGTTCTTTTCAGTTTCCTAAGCAGAATTGAACTAAATATGGCAGTATTTGTATGAAGCACAGTTCTTTTGTTCTGAGCAAGCTCACTGTTCTGGCCCTATAGGAAACACAGTAGAGTAGAAGAGTGCTCTTTTGTCAAAAGCAGAGTGTGTTTCTTGTAAGGCGAGCTAGCGTTTTTCCCAGTCCTAAATGGAGTTGAATCACATGCAGTTTTTGGTCCTACGAGCATGTGTTGTTTTCTTGTAAGGAAAGTCACTATTGTGCTTCCATTGCCATACACAGTGAAAATAGCACTCGCATCTGTTCCCAGCAAGTACAGTGTATTGGACTGAAGCAGAGCTACTGTTCTTGTCAATTTCCTAAGCAGAGTTGAACTAGATATGGCCCCTGTGTGTGGGAAGCCCAGTTCTTTTGTTCTGACCAAGCTCACTGTTCGGAACGCAAAGAAACACAGTAGAGTAGAAGAGTGCTCTTTTCTCAAAAGCAGAGTGTGTTTCTTGAAAGGCGAGCTAGCGTTTGTTTCCCAGTCCTAAATGGAGTTGAATCCCATGCAGTTTCTGGTCCTATGAGCAAGAGCTAAATTCTGGTAAGATGAGTCGCTATTGTGCTCCAATTGTCATACAAAGGACAAATAGCACTGGCGTCTGTTCCCAGCAAGTACAGTGTATTGTACTGAAAAGGATCTACTGTTCTTGTCAGTTTCCTAAGCAGAATTGAATTAGATATGGCCCGTGTGTGTAGGAAGCACAGTTCTTCTGTTCTGAGCAAGCTAACTGTTTTGGCCCTATGGGAAACACAGTAGAGTAGAAGAGTGCTCTTTTCTCAAAAGCAGAGTGTGTTTCTTGTAAGGCGAGCTACCATTTGTTTCCCACTCCTAAATGGAGTTGAATCACATGCAGTTTTTTGTCCTACGAGCAAGAGGTGTTTTCTGATAAGAAGAGTCACTATTGCGCTCCTATTGCCATACACAGTGCAAATAGCACTCGCGTCTGTTCCCAGCTAGCACAGTGTATTGGACTGAAGAGGATCTACTGTTCTTTTCAGTTTCCTAAGCAGAATTGAACTAGATATGGCAGTATTTGTATGAAGCACAGTTCTTTTGTTCTGAGCAAGCTCACTGTTCTGGCCCTATAGGAAACACAGTAGAGTAGAAGAGTGCTCTTTTGTCAAAAGCAGAGTGTGTTTCTTGTAAGGCGAGCTAGCGTTTTTTCCCAGTCCTAAATGGAGATGAATCACATGCAGTTTTTGGTCCTACGAGCATGAGTTGTATTCTGGTAAGGAAAGTCACCTTTGCGCTCCCATTGCCATACACAGTGCAAATAGCACTCGCATCTGTTCCCAGCAAGTACAGTGTATTGGACTGAAGCGGAGCTACTGTTCTTGTCAGTTTCTTAAGCGGAGTTGAACTAGCTATGGCCCGTGTGTGTAGGAAGCACAGTTCTTTTGCTCTGAGCAAGCTCACTGTTCGGACCCCATAGGAAACACAGTAGAGTAGAAGAGTGCTCTTTTCTCAAAAGCAGAGTGTGTTTCTTGTAAGGCAAGCTCGCGTTTGTTTCCCAGTCCTAAATGGAGTTGAATCACATGCAGTTCTTGTTCCTACAAGCAAGATTTGTTTTCTGAAAAGGAAAGACACTATTGGGCTCCCATTGCCATACACAGTGCAAAAAGCACTCGCGTCTGTTCCCAGCAAGTACAGTGTATTGGACTGAAGCGGAGCTACTGTTCCTGTCAGTTTCCTAAGCAGAGTTGAACTAGATATGGCCCGTGTGTGTAGGAAGCACAGTTCTTTTGTTCTGAGCAATCTCACTGTTCTGGCCCTGTAGGAAACACAGTAGTGTGGAAGAGTGCTCTTTTCTCAAAAGCAGAGTGTGTTTCTTGTAAGGCGAGCTTGCGTTTGTTTCCCAGTCCTAAATGGAGTTCAATCCCATGCAGTTTCTGGTCCTACCAGCAAGAGGTGTTTTCTAATAAGAAGAGTCACTATTGCGCTCCTATTGCCATACACAGTGCAAATAGCACTCGTGTCTGTTCCCAGCAAGTACAGTGTATTGGACTGAAGCGGAGCTACTGTTCTTGTCAGTTTCCTAAGCAGAGTTGAACTAGATATGGCCCGTGTGTGTAGGAAGCACAGTTCTTTTGTTCTGAGCAAGCTCACTGTTTGGCCCCCATAGGAAACACAGTAGAGTAGAAGAGTGCTCTTTTCTCAAAAGCAGAGTGTGTTTCTTGTAAGGCGAGCTAGCATTTGTTTCCCAGTCCTAAATGGAGTTGAATCCCAAGCAGTTTCTGGTCCTACGAGCACGAGGTGTTTTCTGATAAGAAGAGTCACTATTGTGCTCCTATTGCCATACACAGTGCAAATAGCACTCGGGTCTGTTCCCAGCAAGTACAGTGTATTTGACTGAAGAGGAGCTACTGTTCCTGTCAGTTTTTTAAGCAGAGTTGAACTAGATATGGCCCGTGTGTGTAAGAAGCACAGTTCTTCTGTTCTGAGCAAGCTCACTACTCGGAAACCATAGGAAATACAGTAGAGTAGAAGACTGCTCTTTTCTCAAAAGCAGAGTGTGTTTCTTGTAAGGCGAGCTAGCGTTTGTTTCCCAGTCCTAAATGGAGTTGAATCCCATGCAGTTTCTGGTCCTACGAGCAAGAGGTGTTTACTGATAAGAAGTGTCACTATTGCGCTCCCATTGTCATACACAGGGTAAATAGCACTCGCGTCTGTTCCCAGCAACTACAGTGTATTGGACTGAAGCGGAGCTACTGTTCTTGTCAGTTTCCTAAGCAGAGTTGAACTAGATATGGCCCGTGTGTGTAGGAAAAACAGTTCTTTTGTTCTGAGCAAGCTCACTGTTCGGACCCCATTGGAAACAGTAGAGTAGAAGAGTGCTCTTTTCTCAAAAGCAGAGTGTGTCTTGAAAGGCGCGCTAGCATTTGTTTCCCAGTCCTAAATGGTGTTGAATCACATGAGGTTTTTGGTCCTACAAGCAAGGTTTGTTTTCTGGTAAGGAAAGTCACTATTGTGCTCCCATTGCCATACACAGTGCAAATAGCACTCAAGTGTGTTCCCAGCAAGTACAGTGTATTGGACTGGAGTGGAGCTACTGTTATTTTCACTTTCCTAAGCAGAATTGAACTAGATATGTACCGTGTGTAGGAAGCACAGTTCTTTTGTTCTGAGAATGCTCACTGTTCTTGCCCTATAGGAAGCACATTAGAGTAGAAGAGTGCTGTTTTCTCAATCCAGAGTGTGTTTCTTGTAAGTCGAGCTACCGTTTGTTTCCCAGTCCTAAATGGAGTTGAATCCCATGCAGTTTCTGGTCCTACCACCAAGAGTTTTTTTTCTGGTAAGAAGAGTCACTATTGTGCTCCCCTTGTCATACACAGGGCAAATAGCACTGGCGTCTGTTCCCAGCATATACAGTGTACTGGACTGAAGAGGATCTACTGTTCTTTTCAGTTTCCTAAGCAGAATTGAACTAAATATGGCAGTATTTGTATGAAGCACAGTTCTTTTGTTCTGAGCAATCTCACTGTTCTGGCCCTATAGGAAACACAGTAAAGTAGAAGAGTGCTCTTTTGTCAAAAGCAGAGTGTGTTTCTTGTAAGGCGAGCTAGCGTTTTTTCCCAGTCCTAAATGGAGTTGAATCACATGCAGTTTTTGGTCCTACGAGCATGAGTTGTTTTCTGGTAAGGAAAGTCACTATTGCATTCCCATTGCCATACACAGTGCAAATAGCACTCGCATCTATTCCCAGCAAGTACAGTGTATTGGACTCAAGCAGAGCTACTGTTCTTCTCAATTTCCTAAGCAGAGTTGAACTAGATATGGCCCCTGTGTGTGGGAAGCCCAGTTCTTTTGTTCTGACCAAGCTCACTGTTCGGAACCCAAAGAAACACAGTAGAGTAGAAGAGTGCTCTTTTCTCAAAAGCAGAGTGTGTTTCTTGAAAGGCGAGCTAGCGTTTGTTTCCCAGTCCTAAATGGAGTTGAATCCCATGCAGTTTCTGGTTCTATGAGCAAGAGCTAAATTCTGGTAAGATGAGTCGCTATTGTGCTCCAATTGTCATACAAAGGACAAATAGCACTGGCGTCTGTTCCCAGCAAGTACAGTGTATTGTACTGAAAAAAATCTACTGTTCTTGTCAGTTTCCTAAGCAGAATTGAATTAGATATGGCCCGTGTGTGTAGGAAGGACAGTTCATCTGTTCTGAGCAAGCTAACTGTTTTGGCCCTATGGGAAACACAGTAGAGTAGAAGAGTGCTCTTTTCTCAAAAGCAGAGTGTGTTTCTTGTAAGGCACGCTACCATTTGTTTCCCACTCCTAAATGGAGTTGAATCACATGCAGTTTTTTGTCCTACGAGCAAGAGTTGTTTTCCGATGAGAAGAGTCACTATTGTGCTCCTATTGCCATACACAGTGCAAATAGCACTCGCGTCTGTTCCCAGCTAGCACAGTGTATTGGACTGAAGAGGATCTACTGTTCTTTTCAGGTTCCTAAGCAGAATTGAACTAGATATGGCAGTATGTGTATGAAGCACAGTTCTTTTCTTCTGAGCAAGCTCAATGTTCTGGCCCTATAGGAAACACAGTAGAGTAGAAGAGTGCTCTTTTGTCAAAAGCAGAGTGTGTTTCTTGTAAGGTGAGCTAGCGTTTTTTCCCAGTCCTAAATGGAGTTGAATCACATGCAGTTTTTGGTCCTACGAGCATGAGTTGTTTTCTGGTAAGGAAAGTCACCTTTGCGCTCCCATTGCCATACACAGTGCAAAGAGCACTCGCATCTGTTCCCAGCAAGTACAGTGCATTGGACTGAAGCGGAGCTACTGTTCTTGTCAGTTTCCTAAGCAGAGTTGAACTAGATATGGCCCGTGTGTGTAGGAAGCACAGTTCTTTTGTTCTGAGCAAGCTCACTGTTCGGACCCCATAGGAAACACAGTAGAGTAGAAGAGTGCTCTTTTCTCAAAAGCAGAGTGTGTTTCTTGTAAGGCGAGCTAGCGTTTGTTTCCCAGTCCTAAATGGAGTTGAATCACATGCAGTTTTTGTTGCTACAAGCAAGATTTGTTTTCTGAAAAGGAAAGACACTATTGGGCTCCCATTGCCATACACAGTGCAAAAAGCACTCGCGTCTGTTCCCAGCAAGTACGGTGTATTGGACTGAAGAGGAGCTACTGTTCCTGTCAGTTTCCTAAGCAGAGTTGAACTAGATATGGCCCGTGTGTGTAGGAAGGACAGTTCTTTTGTTCTGAGCAAGCTCACTATTCGGACACCATAGGAAACACAGTAGAGTACAAGACTGCTCTTTTCTCAAAAGCAGAGTGTGTTTCTTGTAAGGCGAGCTAGCGTTTGTTTCCCAATCCTAAATGGAGTTGAATCCCATGCAGTTTCTGGTCCTACGAGCAAGAGGTGTTTTCTGATAAGAAGTGTCACTATTGCCTCCCATTGTCATACACAGGGCAAATAGCACTCTAGTCTGTTCCCAGCAAGTACAGTGCATTGGATTGAAGCGGAGCTACTGTTCTTGTCAGTTTCCAAAGCAGAGTTGAACTAGATATGGCCCGTGTGTGTAGGAAGCACAGTTCTTTTGTTCTGAGCAAGCTCACTCTTCTGGCCCTGTAGGAAACACAATAGAGTAGAAGAGTGCTCTTTTCTCAAAAGCAGAGTGTGTTTCTTGTAAGGCGAGCTAGCGCTTGTTTCCCAGTCCTAAATGAAGTTGAAACACATGCAGTTTCTGGTCCAACGAGCAAGAGTTTTTTTATGGTAAGTATAGTCACTATTGTGCTGCCATTGCCATACACCGGACAAATAGCACTGGCGTCTGTTCCCAGCAAGTACAGTGTATTGGACTGAAGAGGATCTACTGTCCTTGTCAGTTTCCTAAGCAGAGTTGAACTAGATATGGACTGTGTGTGTAGGAAGCACAGTTCTTTTGTTCTGAGAATGCTCACTGTTCTGGCCATATAGGAAACACAGTAGAGTAGAAGAGTGCTCTTTTCTCAAAAGCAGAGTGTGTTTCTTGTAAGGCGAGCTAGCATTTGTTTCCCAGTCCTAAATGGAGTTGAATCCCATGCAGTTTCTGGTCCTACGAGCAAGAGTTGTTTTCTGATAAGAAGAGTCACTATTGTGCTCCTACTGCCATACACAGTGCAAATAGCACTCGGGTCTGTTCCCAGCAAGTACAGTGTATTTGACTGAAGAGGAACTACTGTTCCTGTCAGTTTCCAAAGCAGAGTTGAACTAGATATGGCCCGTGTGTGTAGGAAGCACAGTTCTTTTGTTCTGAGCAAGCTCACTATTCGGAAACCATAGGAAACACAGTAGAGTAGAAGACTGCTCTTGTCTCAAAAGCAGAGTGTGTCTCTTGTAAGGCGAGCTAGCGTTTGTTTCCCAGTCCTAAATGGAGTTGAATCCCATGCAGTTTCTGGTCCTACGAGCAAGAGTTGTTTACTGATAAGAAGTGTCACTATTCAGCTCCCATTGTCATACACAGGGTAAATAGCACTCGCGTCTGTTCCCAGCAAGTACAGTGTATTGGACTGAAGCGGAGCTACTGTTCTTGTCAGTTTCCTAAGCAGAGTTGAACTAGATATGGCCCGTGTGTGTAGGAAACACAGTTCTTTTGTTCTGAGCAAGCTCACTGTTCGGACCCCATTGGAAACAGTTTAGAGTAGAAGAGTGCTCTTCTCTCAAAAGCAGAGTGTGTTTCTTGTAAGGCGAGCTAGCGTTTGTTTCCCAGTCCTAAATGGTGTTGAATCACATGAGGTTTTCGGTCCTACAAGCAAGGTTTGTTTTCTGGTAAGGAAAGACACTATTGTGCTCCCATTGCCATACACAGTGCAAATAGCACTCGAGTGTGTTCCCAGCAAGTACAGTGTATTGGACTGGAGAGGAGCTACCGTTCTTGTCAGTTTCCTAAGCAGAATTGAACTAGATATGTACCGTGTGTAGGAAGCACAGTTCTTTTGTTCTGAGAATGCTCACTGTTCTGGCCCTATAGGAAACACATTAGAGTAGAAGAGTGCTGTTTTCTCCATCCAGAGTGTGTTTCTTGTAAGTCGAGCTACCGTTTGTTTCCCAGTCCTAAATGGAGTTGAATCCCATGCAGTTTCTGGTCCTTCCAGCAAGAGTTTTTTTCTGGTAGGAAGAGTCACTATTGTGCTCCCATTGTCATAACCAGGGGCAAATAGCACTGGCGTCTGTTCTAAGCAAGTACAGTGTATTGGACTGAAGAGGATCTACTGTTCTTGTCAGTTTCCAAAGCAAAATTGAACTAGATATGGACCGTGTGTGTAGGAAGCACAGTTCTTTTGTTCTAAGCAAGCTAACTGTTTTGGCCCTATAGGAAACACAGTAGAGTAGAAGAGTGATCATTTCTCAAAAGCAGATTGTGTTTCTTGTAAGGCGAGCTAGCGTTTGTTTCCCAGTACTAAATGGAGTTGAATCCCATGCAGGTTCTGGTCCTACGAGCAAGAGTTGTTTTCTAGTAAGAAGAGTCACTATTGGGCTCCCATTGCCATACACAGTGCAAATAGCACTGGCGTCTGTTCCCAGGAAGTACAGGGTATTGGACTGAAGCCGAGATACTGTTCTTGTCAATTTCCTAGGCAGAGTTGAACTAGATATGGCCCCTGTGTGTGGGAAGCCCAGTTCTTTTGTTCTGACCAAGCTCACTTTTCGAAACCCAAAGAAACACAGTAGAGTAGAAGAGTGCTCTTTTCTCAAAAGCAGAGTGTGTTTCTTGTAAGGCGAGCTAGTGTTTGTTTTCCATTCAGAAATGGAGTTGAATCCCATGCAGTTACTGGTCCTACGAGCAAGAGTTGTTTTCTGATAAGAAGAGTCACTATTGTGCTCCTATTGCCATACACAGTGCAAATAGCACTCGCGTTTGTTCCCAGCTAGCACAGTGTATTGGACTGAAGAGGAGCTACCGTTCTTGTCAGTTTCCTAAGCAGAGTTGAACTAGATATGGCCCGTGTGTGTAGGAAGCACAGTTCTTTTGTTCTGCGCAAGCTAACTGTTCGGCCCCCATAGGAAACACAGAAGAGTAGAAGAGTGCTCTTATCTTAAAAGCAGAGTGTGTTTCTTGTAAGGTGAGCTAGCTTTTGTTTCCCAGTCCTAAATGGAGTTGAATCCCATGAAGTTTCTGGTCCTATGAGCAAGAGTTGTTTTCTGGTAAGAAGAGTCACTATTGTGCTCCCATTGTCATACAAAGGGCAAATAGCACTGGCGTCTGTTCCCAGCAAGTACAGTGTATTGGACTGAAGAGGATATAATGTTCTTGTCATTTTCCTAAGCAGAATTGAAGTAGATATGGCCCGTGTGTGTAGGAAGCACAGTTCTTTTGTTCTGAGCAAGCTAACTGTTTTGGCCTTATTGGAAACACAGTAGAGTAGAAGAGTGATCATTTCTCCAAAGCAGAGTGTGTTTCTTGTAAGGTGAGCTAGCGTTTGTTTCCCAGTCCTAAATGGAGTTGAATCACATGCAGTTTTTGGTCCTACGAGTAAGAGTTGTTTTTTGGTAAGGAAAGTCACTATTGCGCTCCCGCTGGCATACACAGTGCAAGTAGCACTGGCGTCTGTTCCCAGCAAGTACAGTGTATTGGACTGAAGAGGAGCTACTGTTCTTTTCAGTTTCCTAAGCAGAGTTGAACTAGATATGGACCGTGTGTGTAGGAAGCACAGTTCCTTTGTTCTGAGAATGCTCACTGTTCTGGCCCTATAGGAAACACATTAGAGTAGAAGAGTGCTGTTTTCTCAATACAGAGTGTGTGTCTCGTAAGTCGAGCTAGCGTTTGTTTCCCAGTCCTAAATGGAGTTGAATCACATGCAGTATCTGGTCCTACCAGCAAGATTTGTTTTCATGTAAGTAGTGTCACTATTGTGCTCCCATTGTCATACACAGGGCAAATAGCACTGGCGTCTTTTCCCAGCAAGTACAGTGTATTGGACTGAAGAGGATCTACTGTTCTTGTCACTTTCCCAAGCAGAATTGAACTAGATATGGCCCGTGTGTGTAGGAAGTACAGTTTTTTGTTCTAAGCAAGCTCACTGTTTTGGCCCTATAGGAAACACAGTAGAGTAGAAGAGTGGTCATTTCTCAAAAGCAGAGTGTGTTTCTTGTAAGGCGAGCTAGCGTTTGTTTCCCAGTCCTAAATGGAGTTGAATCACATGCAGTTTTTGGTCCTATGAGCAAGAGTTGTTTTCTGGTAAGGAAAGTCACTATTGTGCTCCCATTGCCATAAACAGTGCAAATAGCACTCCCGTCTGCTCCTAGCAAGTACAGTGTATTGGACTGAAGAGGAGCTACTGTTCTTGTCAATTTTTTAAGCAGAGTTGAACTAGATATGGCCTATGTGTGTAGGAAGCACAGTTCTTTTGTTCTGAGCAAGCTCACTGTTCGGACCCCATAGGAAACACAGTAGAGTAGAAGAGTGCTCTATTCTCAAAAGCAGAGTGTGTTTCTTGTAAGGGGAGCTAGCGTTTGTTTCCCAGTCCTAAATGGAGTTGAATCACATGCAGTTTTTGGTCCTATGATCAAGAGTTGTTTTCTGGTAAGAAGAGTCACTATTGCGCTCCCATTGTCACACACAGGGCAAATAGCACTGGCTTCTGTGTCCAACATGTACAGTGTGTTGGTTTGAAGAGGATCTACTGTTCTTGTCAGTTTCCTAAGCAAAATTGAACTAGATATGGCCGTGTGTGTAGGAAGCACAGTTCTTTTGTTCTGAGCAAGCTCACTGTTCTGGCACTATAGGAAACACAGTAGGGTAGAAGAGTGCTCTTTTCTCAAAAGCAGAGTGTGTTTCTTGTAAGGCGAGCTAGCGTTTGTTTCCTAGTCCTAAATGGAGTTGAATCACTAGCAGTTTCTGGTCCTACCAGCAAGAGTTGTTTTCTGATAAGAAGAGTCACTATTGCGCTCCTATTGCCATACACAGTGCAAATAGCACTCGCGTCTGTTCCCAACAAGTACAGTGTATTGGACTGAAGAGGATCTACTGTTATTGTCAGTTTCCTAACCAGAGTTGAACTAGATATGGCCTGAGTGTGTATGAAGCACAGTTCTTTTGTTCTAAGCAAGCTAACTGTTTCGGCCCTATAGGAAACACAGTAGAATAGAAGATTGATCATTTCTCAAAAGCAAAGTGTATTTCTTGTAAGGCAAGCTAGCGTTTGTTTCCCAGTCCTAAATGGAGTTGAATCCCATGCAGGTTCTGGTCCTACGAGCAAGAGTTGTTTTCTGGTAAGAAGAGTCACTATTGGGCTCCCATTGCCATACACAGTGCAAATAGCACTCGCGTCTGTTCCCAGCAAGTACAGGGTATTGGACTGAAGAGGATCTACTGTTCTTGTCAGTTTCCTAAGCAGAGTTGAATTAGATATGGACCGTGTGTCTAGGAAACACAGTTCTTCTGTTCTGAGCAAGCTCACTGTTCGGACCCCATAGGAAAAACAGTAGAGTAGAAGAGTGCTCTTTTCTCAAAAGCAGAGTGTGTTTCTTGTAAGGCGAGCTAGCGTTTGTTTCCCAGTCCTAAATGGAGTTGAATCACATGCAGTTTCTGGTCCTATGAGCAACAGTTGTTTTCTGGTAAGAAGAGTCACTATTGCGCTTCCATTGTCATACACAGGGTAAATAGCACTGGCTTCTGTGTCCAACATGTACAGTGTATTGTATTGAAGAGGATCTACTGTTCTTGTCAGTTTCCTAAGCAGAATTGAACTAGATATGGCTGTGTGTGTAGGAAGCACAGTTTATTTGTTCAGAGCAACCTCACTGTTCAGACGCCAAAGGAAACACAGTAGAGTAGAAGAGTGCTCTTTTCTCAATAGCAGAGTGTGTTTCTTGTAAGGCGAGCTAGTGTTTGTTTCCCAGTCCTAAATGGAGTTGAATCCCGTGCAGTTTCTGGTCCTACAAACAAGAGGTGTTTTCTGATAAAAAGAGTCACTATTGTGCTCCTATTGCCGTACACAGTGCAAATAGCACTCTAGTCTGTTCCCAGCAAGTACAGTGTATTGGACTGAAGAAGAGTTAGTGTTCTTGTCACTTTCTTAAGCAGAGTTCAACTAGATATGGTCCGTGTGTGTAGGAAGCACAGTTGTTTTTTTCTGAGCCAGCTGACTGTTTGGAACCCATAGGAAACACAGTAGAGTAGAAGAGATCTCTTTTCTCAAAAGCAGAATGTGTTTCTTGTAAGGCAAGATAACGTTTGTTTCCCAGTCCTAAATGGAGTTGAATCACATGCAGTTTCTGGTCCTACGAACAAGAGTTTTTTTCTGGTAAGGAAAGTCACTATTGCGCTCCCATTGCCATACACAGTGCAGAAAGCACTCGCGTCTGTTCCCAGGAAGTACAGTTTATTGGACTGAAGCGGAGCTACTGTTCTTGTCAGTTTCCTAAGCAGAGTTGAAATAGATATGGCCCGTGTGTGTATGAAGCACAGTTCTTTTTTTCTGAGCAAGCTGACTGTTCGGACCCCATAGGAAACACAGTAGAGTAGAAGAGTGCTCATTTCTCAAAAGCAGAGTGTGTTTCTTGTAAGGCGAGCTAGCGTTTGTTTCCCAGTCCTAAATGGCGTTGAATCACATCCAGTTATTGGTCCTACGAGCAAGAGATGTTTTCTGGTAAGGAAAGTCACTATTGCACTCCCATTGCCATACACAGTGCAAATAGCACTCGCATCTGTTCCCAGCAAGTACAGTGTATAGGACTGAAGAGGAGCTAATGTTCTTGTCAGTTTCCTAAGCAGAGTTAAACTAGATATGGCCCGTGTGTAGGAAGCACAATTCTTTTGTTCTGAGCAAGCTCACTTTTCGGACCCATAGGAAATGCAGTAGAGTAGAAGAGTGCTCTTTTCTCAAAATCAGAGTGTGTTTCTTGTAAGGCGAGCTAGCCTTTGTTTCCCAATCCTAAATGGAGTTGAATCACATGCAGTTTTTTGTCCTACGAGCAAGAGTTGTTTTCTGGTAAGAAGAGTTACTATTGCACTCCCATTGTCATACACAGGGCAAATAGCTCTGTCGTCTGTTCCCAGCATGTACAGTGTATTGGACTGAAGAGGATCTACTGTTCTTGTCAGTTTCGTAAGCAGAGTTGAACTAGATATGGACCGTGTGTAGGAACCACAGTTCTTTTGTTCTGAGAATGCTCACTCTTATGTCCCTATAAAACACATTAGAGTAGAAGAGTGCTCTTTTCTCAATCCAGAGTGTGTTTCTTGTAAGGCGAGCTAGCGTTTGTTACCCAGTCATAAATGGAGTTGAATCCCATGCAGTTTCTGGTCCTACCAGCAAGAGTTGTTTTCTGGTAAGAAGAGTCACTATTGTGCTCCCCTTGTCATACACAGGGCAAATAGCACTGGCGTCTGTTCCCAGCATATACAGTGTACTGGACTGAAGAGGATCTACTGTTCTTTTCAGTTTCCTAAGCAGAATTGAACTAAATATGGCAGTATTTGTATGAAGCACAGTTCTTTTGTTCTGAGCAATCTCACTGTTCTGGCCCTATAGGAAACACAGTAGAGTAGAAGAGTGCTCTTTTGTCAAAAGCAGAGTGTGTTTCTTGTAAGGCGAGCTAGCGTTATTTCCCAGTCCTAAATGGAGTTGAATCACATGCAGTTTTTGGTCCTACGAGCATGAGTTGTTTCCTGGTAAGGAAAGTCACTATTGCATTCCCATTGCCATACACAGTGCAAATAGCACTCGCATCTATTCCCAGCAAGTACAGTGTATTGGACTCAAGCAGAGCTACTGTTCTTCTCAATTTCCTAAGCAGAGTTGAACTAGATATGGCCCCTGTGTGTGGGAAGCCCAGTTCTTTTGTTCTGACCAAGCTCACTGTTCGGAACCCAAAGAAACACAGTAGAGTAGAAGAGTGCTCTTTTCTCAAAAGCAGAGTGTGTTTCTTGAAAGGCGAGCTAGCGTTTGTTTCCCAGTCCTAAATGGAGTTGAATCCCATGCAGTTTCTGGTTCTATGAGCAAGAGCTAAATTCTGGTAAGATGAGTCGCTATTGTGCTCCAATTGTCATACAAAGGACAAATAGCACTGGCGTCTGTTCCCAGCAAGTACAGTGTATTGTACTGAAAAGGATCTACTGTTCTTGTCAGTTTCCTAAGCAGAATTGAATTAGATATGGCCCGTGTGTGTAGGAAGGACAGTTCATCTGTTCTGAGCAAGCTAACTGTTTTGGCCCTATGGGAAACACAGTAGAGTAGAAGAGTGCTCTTTTCTCAAAAGCAGAGTGTGTTTCTTGTAAGGCGAGCTACCATTTGTTTCCCACTCCTAAATGGAGTTGAATCACATGCAGTTTTTTGTCCTACGAGCAAGAGTTGTTTTCCGATGAGAAGAGTCACTATTGTGCTCCTATTGCCATACACAGTGCAAATAGCACTCGCGTCTGTTCCCAGCTAGCACAGTGTATTGGACTGAAGAGGATCTACTGTTCTTTTCAGGTTCCTAAGCAGAATTGAACTAGATATGGCAGTATGTGTATGAAGCACAGTTCTTTTCTTCTGAGCAAGCTCAATGTTCTGGCCCTATAGGAAACACAGTAGAGTAGAAGAGTGCTCTTTTGTCAAAAGCAGAGTGTGTTTCTTGTAAGGTGAGCTAGCGTTTTTTCCCAGTCCTAAATGGAGTTGAATCACATGCAGTTTTTGGTCCTACGAGCATGAGTTGTTTTCTGGTAAGGAAAGTCACCTTTGCGCTCCCATTGCCATACACAGTGCAAAGAGCACTCGCATCTGTTCCCAGCAAGTACAGTGCATTGGACTGAAGCGGAGCTACTGTTCTTGTCAGTTTCCTAAGCAGAGTTGAACTAGATATGGCCCGTGTGTGTAGGAAGCACAGTTCTTTTGTTCTGAGCAAGCTCACTGTTCGGACCCCATAGGAAACACAGTAGAGTAGAAGAGTGCTCTTTTCTCAAAAGCAGAGTGTGTTTCTTGTAAGGCGAGCTAGCGTTTGTTTCCCAGTCCTAAATGGAGTTGAATCACATGCAGTTTTTGTTGCTACAAGCAAGATTTGTTTTCTGAAAAGGAAAGACACTATTGGGCTCCCATTGCCATACACAGTGCAAAAAGCACTCGCGTCTGTTCCCAGCAAGTACGGTGTATTGGACTGAAGAGGAGCTACTGTTCCTGTCAGTTTCCTAAGCAGAGTTGTACTAGATATGGCCCGTGTGTGTAGGAAGGACAGTTCTTTTGTTCTGAGCAAGCTCACTATTCGGACACCATAGGAAACACAGTAGAGTACAAGACTGCTCTTTTCTCAAAAGCAGAGTGTGTTTCTTGTAAGGCGAGCTAGCCTTTGTTTCCCAATCCTAAATGGAGTTGAATCACATGCAGTTTCTGGTCCTACGAGCAAGAGGTGTTTTCTGATAAGAAGTGTCACTATTGCCTCCCATTGTCATACACAGGGCAAATAGCACTCTAGTCTGTTCCCAGCAAGTACAGTGCATTGGATTGAAGCGGAGCTACTGTTCTTGTCAGTTTCCAAAGCAGAGTTGAACTAGATATGGCCCGTGTGTGTAGGAAGCACAGTTCTTTTGTTCTGAGCAAGCTCACTCTTCTGGCCCTGTAGGAAACACAATAGAGTAGAAGAGTGCTCTTTTCTCAAAAGCAGAGTGTGTTTCTTGTAAGGCGAGCTAGCGCTTGTTTCCCAGTCCTAAATGAAGTTGAAACACATGCAGTTTCTGGTCCAACGAGCAAGAGTTTTTTTATGGTAAGTATAGTCACTATTGTGCTGCCATTGCCATACACCGGACAAATAGCACTGGCGTCTGTTCCCAGCAAGTACAGTGTATTGGACTGAAGAGGATCTACTGTCCTTGTCAGTTTCCTAAGCAGAGTTGAACTAGATATGGACTGTGTGTGTAGGAAGCACAGTTCTTTTGTTCTGAGCAATCTCACTGTTCTGGCCCTATAGGAAACACAGTAGAGTAGAAGAGTGCTCTTTTGTCAAAAGCAGAGTGTGTTTCTTGTAAGGCGAGCTAGCGTTATTTCCCAGTCCTAAATGGAGTTGAATCACATGCAGTTTTTGGTCCTACGAGCATGAGTTGTTTCCTGGTAAGGAAAGTCACTATTGCATTCCCATTGCCATACACAGTGCAAATAGCACTCGCATCTATTCCCAGCAAGTACAGTGTATTGGACTCAAGCAGAGCTACTGTTCTTCTCAATTTCCTAAGCAGAGTTGAACTAGATATGGCCCCTGTGTGTGGGAAGCCCAGTTCTTTTGTTCTGACCAAGCTCACTGTTCGGAACCCAAAGAAACACAGTAGAGTAGAAGAGTGCTCTTTTCTCAAAAGCAGAGTGTGTTTCTTGAAAGGCGAGCTAGCGTTTGTTTCCCAGTCCTAAATGGAGTTGAATCCCATGCAGTTTCTGGTTCTATGAGCAAGAGCTAAATTCTGGTAAGATGAGTCGCTATTGTGCTCCAATTGTCATACAAAGGACAAATAGCACTGGCGTCTGTTCCCAGCAAGTACAGTGTATTGTACTGAAAAGGATCTACTGTTCTTGTCAGTTTCCTAAGCAGAATTGAATTAGATATGGCCCGTGTGTGTAGGAAGGACAGTTCATCTGTTCTGAGCAAGCTAACTGTTTTGGCCCTATGGGAAACACAGTAGAGTAGAAGAGTGCTCTTTTCTCAAAAGCAGAGTGTGTTTCTTGTAAGGCACGCTACCATTTGTTTCCCACTCCTAAATGGAGTTGAATCACATGCAGTTTTTTGTCCTACGAGCAAGAGTTGTTTTCCGATGAGAAGAGTCACTATTGTGCTCCTATTGCCATACACAGTGCAAATAGCACTCGCGTCTGTTCCCAGCTAGCACAGTGTATTGGACTGAAGAGGATCTACTGTTCTTTTCAGGTTCCTAAGCAGAATTGAACTAGATATGGCAGTATGTGTATGAAGCACAGTTCTTTTCTTCTGAGCAAGCTCAATGTTCTGGCCCTATAGGAAACACAGTAGAGTAGAAGAGTGCTCTTTTGTCAAAAGCAGAGTGTGTTTCTTGTAAGGTGAGCTAGCGTTTTTTCCCAGTCCTAAATGGAGTTGAATCACATGCAGTTTTTGGTCCTACGAGCATGAGTTGTTTTCTGGTAAGGAAAGTCACCTTTGCGCTCCCATTGCCATACACAGTGCAAAGAGCACTCGCATCTGTTCCCAGCAAGTACAGTGCATTGGACTGAAGCGGAGCTACTGTTCTTGTCAGTTTCCTAAGCAGAGTTGAACTAGATATGGCCCGTGTGTGTAGGAAGCACAGTTCTTTTGTTCTGAGCAAGCTCACTGTTCGGACCCCATAGGAAACACAGTAGAGTAGAAGAGTGCTCTTTTCTCAAAAGCAGAGTGTGTTTCTTGTAAGGCGAGCTAGCGTTTGTTTCCCAGTCCTAAATGGAGTTGAATCACATGCAGTTTTTGTTGCTACAAGCAAGATTTGTTTTCTGAAAAGGAAAGACACTATTGGGCTCCCATTGCCATACACAGTGCAAAAAGCACTCGCGTCTGTTCCCAGCAAGTACGGTGTATTGGACTGAAGAGGAGCTACTGTTCCTGTCAGTTTCCTAAGCAGAGTTGAACTAGATATGGCCCGTGTGTGTAGGAAGGACAGTTCTTTTGTTCTGAGCAAGCTCACTATTCGGACACCATAGGAAACACAGTAGAGTACAAGACTGCTCTTTTCTCAAAAGCAGAGTGTGTTTCTTGTAAGGCGAGCTAGCGTTTGTTTCCCAATCCTAAATGGAGTTGAATCCCATGCAGTTTCTGGTCCTACGAGCAAGAGGTGTTTTCTGATAAGAAGTGTCACTATTGCCTCCCATTGTCATACACAGGGCAAATAGCACTCTAGTCTGTTCCCAGCAAGTACAGTGCATTGGATTGAAGCGGAGCTACTGTTCTTGTCAGTTTCCAAAGCAGAGTTGAACTAGATATGGCCCGTGTGTGTAGGAAGCACAGTTCTTTTGTTCTGAGCAAGCTCACTCTTCTGGCCCTGTAGGAAACACAATAGAGTAGAAGAGTGCTCTTTTCTCAAAAGCAGAGTGTGTTTCTTGTAAGGCGAGCTAGCGCTTGTTTCCCAGTCCTAAATGAAGTTGAAACAAATGCAGTTTCTGGTCCAACGAGCAAGAGTTTTTTTATGGTAAGTATAGTCACTATTGTGCTGCCATTGCCATACACCGGACAAATAGCACTGGCGTCTGTTCCCAGCAAGTACAGTGTATTGGACTGAAGAGGATCTACTGTCCTTGTCAGTTTCCTAAGCAGAGTTGAACTAGATATGGACTGTGTGTGTAGGAAGCACAGTTCTTTTGTTCTGAGAATGCTCACTGTTCTGGCCATATAGGAAACACAGTAGAGTAGAAGAGTGCTCTTTTCTCAAAAGCAGAGTGTGTTTCTTGTAAGGCGAGCTAGCATTTGTTTCCCAGTCCTAAATGGAGTTGAATCCCATGCAGTTTCTGGTCCTACGAGCAAGAGTTGTTTTCTGATAAGAAGAGTCACTATTGTGCTCCTACTGCCATACACAGTGCAAATAGCACTCGGGTCTGTTCCCAGCAAGTACAGTGTATTTGACTGAAGAGGAACTACTGTTCCTGTCAGTTTCCAAAGCAGAGTTGAACTAGATATGGCCCGTGTGTGTAGGAAGCACAGTTCTTTTGTTCTGAGCAAGCTCACTATTCGGAAACCATAGGAAACACAGTAGAGTAGAAGACTGCTCTTTTCTCAAAAGCAGAGTGTGTCTCTTGTAAGGCGAGCTAGCGTTTGTTTCCCAGTCCTAAATGGAGTTGAATCCCATGCAGTTTCTGGTCCTACGAGCAAGAGTTGTTTACTGATAAGAAGTGTCACTATTCAGCTCCCATTGTCATACACAGGGTAAATAGCACTCGCGTCTGTTCCCAGCAAGTACAGTGTATTGGACTGAAGCGGAGCTACTGTTCTTGTCAGTTTCCTAAGCAGAGTTGAACTAGATATGGCCCGTGTGTGTAGGAAACACAGTTCTTTTGTTCTGAGCAAGCTCACTGTTCGGACCCCATTGGAAACAGTTTAGAGTAGAAGAGTGCTCTTCTCTCAAAAGCAGAGTGTGTTTCTTGTAAGGCGAGCTAGCGTTTGTTTCCCAGTCCTAAATGGTGTTGAATCACATGAGGTTTTCGGTCCTACAAGCAAGGTTTGTTTTCTGGTAAGGAAAGACACTATTGTGCTCCCATTGCCATACACAGTGCAAATAGCACTCGAGTGTGTTCCCAGCAAGTACAGTGTATTGGACTGGAGAGGAGCTACCGTTCTTGTCAGTTTCCTAAGCAGAATTGAACTAGATATGTACCGTGTGTAGGAAGCACAGTTCTTTTGTTCTGAGAATGCTCACTGTTCTGGCCCTATAGGAAACACATTAGAGTAGAAGAGTGCTGTTTTCTCCATCCAGAGTGTGTTTCTTGTAAGTCGAGCTACCGTTTGTTTCCCAGTCCTAAATGGAGTTGAATCCCATGCAGTTTCTGGTCCTTCCAGCAAGAGTTTTTTTCTGGTAGGAAGAGTCACTATTGTGCTCCCATTGTCATAACCAGGGGCAAATAGCACTGGCGTCTGTTCTAAGCAAGTACAGTGTATTGGACTGAAGAGGATCTACTGTTCTTGTCAGTTTCCAAAGCAAAATTGAACTAGATATGGACCGTGTGTGTAGGAAGCACAGTTCTTTTGTTCTAAGCAAGCTAACTGTTTTGGCCCTATAGGAAACACAGTAGAGTAGAAGAGTGATCATTTCTCAAAAGCAGATTGTGTTTCTTGTAAGGCGAGCTAGCGTTTGTTTCCCAGTACTAAATGGAGTTGAATCCCATGCAGGTTCTGGTCCTACGAGCAAGAGTTGTTTTCTAGTAAGAAGAGTCACTATTGGGCTCCCATTGCCATACACAGTGCAAATAGCACTGGCGTCTGTTCCCAGGAAGTACAGGGTATTGGACTGAAGCCGAGATACTGTTCTTGTCAATTTCCTAGGCAGAGTTGAACTAGATATGGCCCCTGTGTGTGGGAAGCCCAGTTCTTTTGTTCTGACCAAGCTCACTTTTCGAAACCCAAAGAAACACAGTAGAGTAGAAGAGTGCTCTTTTCTCAAAAGCAGAGTGTGTTTCTTGTAAGGCGAGCTAGTGTTTGTTTTCCATTCAGAAATGGAGTTGAATCCCATGCAGTTACTGGTCCTACGAGCAAGAGTTGTTTTCTGATAAGAAGAGTCACTATTGTGCTCCTATTGCCATACACAGTGCAAATAGCACTCGCGTTTGTTCCCAGCTAGCACAGTGTATTGGACTGAAGAGGAGCTACCGTTCTTGTCAGTTTCCTAAGCAGAGTTGAACTAGATATGGCCCGTGTGTGTAGGAAGCACAGTTCTTTTGTTCTGCGCAAGCTAACTGTTCGGCCCCCATAGGAAACACAGAAGAGTAGAAGAGTGCTCTTATCTTAAAAGCAGAGTGTGTTTCTTGTAAGGTGAGCTAGCTTTTGTTTCCCAGTCCTAAATGGAGTTGAATCCCATGAAGTTTCTGGTCCTATGAGCAAGAGTTGTTTTCTGGTAAGAAGAGTCACTATTGTGCTCCCATTGTCATACAAAGGGCAAATAGCACTGGCGTCTGTTCCCAGCAAGTACAGTGTATTGGACTGAAGAGGATATAATGTTCTTGTCATTTTCCTAAGCAGAATTGAAGTAGATATGGCCCGTGTGTGTAGGAAGCACAGTTCTTTTGTTCTGAGCAAGCTAACTGTTTTGGCCTTATTGGAAACACAGTAGAGTAGAAGAGTGATCATTTCTCCAAAGCAGAGTGTGTTTCTTGTAAGGTGAGCTAGCGTTTGTTTCCCAGTCCTAAATGGAGTTGAATCACATGCAGTTTTTGGTCCTACGAGTAAGAGTTGTTTTTTGGTAAGGAAAGTCACTATTGCGCTCCCGCTGGCATACACAGTGCAAGTAGCACTGGCGTCTGTTCCCAGCAAGTACAGTGTATTGGACTGAAGAGGAGCTACTGTTCTTTTCAGTTTCCTAAGCAGAGTTGAACTAGATATGGACCGTGTGTGTAGGAAGCACAGTTCCTTTGTTCTGAGAATGCTCACTGTTCTGGCCCTATAGGAAACACATTAGAGTAGAAGAGTGCTGTTTTCTCAATACAGAGTGTGTGTCTCGTAAGTCGAGCTAGCGTTTGTTTCCCAGTCCTAAATGGAGTTGAATCACATGCAGTATCTGGTCCTACCAGCAAGATTTGTTTTCATGTAAGTAGTGTCACTATTGTGCTCCCATTGTCATACACAGGGCAAATAGCACTGGCGTCTTTTCCCAGCAAGTACAGTGTATTGGACTGAAGAGGATCTACTGTTCTTGTCACTTTCCCAAGCAGAATTGAACTAGATATGGCCCGTGTGTGTAGGAAGTACAGTTTTTTGTTCTAAGCAAGCTCACTGTTTTGGCCCTATAGGAAACACAGTAGAGTAGAAGAGTGGTCATTTCTCAAAAGCAGAGTGTGTTTCTTGTAAGGCGAGCTAGCGTTTGTTTCCCAGTCCTAAATGGAGTTGAATCACATGCAGTTTTTGGTCCTATGAGCAAGAGTTGTTTTCTGGTAAGGAAAGTCACTATTGTGCTCCCATTGCCATAAACAGTGCAAATAGCACTCCCGTCTGCTCCTAGCAAGTACAGTGTATTGGACTGAAGAGGAGCTACTGTTCTTGTCAATTTTTTAAGCAGAGTTGAACTAGATATGGCCTATGTGTGTAGGAAGCACAGTTCTTTTGTTCTGAGCAAGCTCACTGTTCGGACCCCATAGGAAACACAGTAGAGTAGAAGAGTGCTCTATTCTCAAAAGCAGAGTGTGTTTCTTGTAAGGGGAGCTAGCGTTTGTTTCCCAGTCCTAAATGGAGTTGAATCACATGCAGTTTTTGGTCCTATGATCAAGAGTTGTTTTCTGGTAAGAAGAGTCACTATTGCGCTCCCATTGTCACACACAGGGCAAATAGCACTGGCTTCTGTGTCCAACATGTACAGTGTGTTGGTTTGAAGAGGATCTACTGTTCTTGTCAGTTTCCTAAGCAAAATTGAACTAGATATGGCCGTGTGTGTAGGAAGCACAGTTCTTTTGTTCTGAGCAAGCTCACTGTTCTGGCACTATAGGAAACACAGTAGGGTAGAAGAGTGCTCTTTTCTCAAAAGCAGAGTGTGTTTCTTGTAAGGCGAGCTAGCGTTTGTTTCCTAGTCCTAAATGGAGTTGAATCACTAGCAGTTTCTGGTCCTACCAGCAAGAGTTGTTTTCTGATAAGAAGAGTCACTATTGCGCTCCTATTGCCATACACAGTGCAAATAGCACTCGCGTCTGTTCCCAACAAGTACAGTGTATTGGACTGAAGAGGATCTACTGTTATTGTCAGTTTCCTAACCAGAGTTGAACTAGATATGGCCTGAGTGTGTATGAAGCACAGTTCTTTTGTTCTAAGCAAGCTAACTGTTTCGGCCCTATAGGAAACACAGTAGAATAGAAGATTGATCATTTCTCAAAAGCAAAGTGTATTTCTTGTAAGGCAAGCTAGCGTTTGTTTCCCAGTCCTAAATGGAGTTGAATCCCATGCAGGTTCTGGTCCTACGAGCAAGAGTTGTTTTCTGGTAAGAAGAGTCACTATTGGGCTCCCATTGCCATACACAGTGCAAATAGCACTCGCGTCTGTTCCCAGCAAGTACAGGGTATTGGACTGAAGAGGATCTACTGTTCTTGTCAGTTTCCTAAGCAGAGTTGAATTAGATATGGACCGTGTGTCTAGGAAACACAGTTCTTCTGTTCTGAGCAAGCTCACTGTTCGGACCCCATAGGAAAAACAGTAGAGTAGAAGAGTGCTCTTTTCTCAAAAGCAGAGTGTGTTTCTTGTAAGGCGAGCTAGCGTTTGTTTCCCAGTCCTAAATGGAGTTGAATCACATGCAGTTTCTGGTCCTATGAGCAACAGTTGTTTTCTGGTAAGAAGAGTCACTATTGCGCTTCCATTGTCATACACAGGGTAAATAGCACTGGCTTCTGTGTCCAACATGTACAGTGTATTGTATTGAAGAGGATCTACTGTTCTTGTCAGTTTCCTAAGCAGAATTGAACTAGATATGGCTGTGTGTGTAGGAAGCACAGTTTATTTGTTCAGAGCAACCTCACTGTTCAGACGCCAAAGGAAACACAGTAGAGTAGAAGAGTGCTCTTTTCTCAATAGCAGAGTGTGTTTCTTGTAAGGCGAGCTAGTGTTTGTTTCCCAGTCCTAAATGGAGTTGAATCCCGTGCAGTTTCTGGTCCTACAAACAAGAGGTGTTTTCTGATAAAAAGAGTCACTATTGTGCTCCTATTGCCGTACACAGTGCAAATAGCACTCTAGTCTGTTCCCAGCAAGTACAGTGTATTGGACTGAAGAAGAGTTAGTGTTCTTGTCACTTTCTTAAGCAGAGTTCAACTAGATATGGTCCGTGTGTGTAGGAAGCACAGTTGTTTTTTTCTGAGCCAGCTGACTGTTTGGAACCCATAGGAAACACAGTAGAGTAGAAGAGATCTCTTTTCTCAAAAGCAGAATGTGTTTCTTGTAAGGCAAGATAACGTTTGTTTCCCAGTCCTAAATGGAGTTGAATCACATGCAGTTTCTGGTCCTACGAACAAGAGTTTTTTTCTGGTAAGGAAAGTCACTATTGCGCTCCCATTGCCATACACAGTGCAGAAAGCACTCGCGTCTGTTCCCAGGAAGTACAGTTTATTGGACTGAAGCGGAGCTACTGTTCTTGTCAGTTTCCTAAGCAGAGTTGAAATAGATATGGCCCGTGTGTGTATGAAGCACAGTTCTTTTTTTCTGAGCAAGCTGACTGTTCGGACCCCATAGGAAACACAGTAGAGTAGAAGAGTGCTCATTTCTCAAAAGCAGAGTGTGTTTCTTGTAAGGCGAGCTAGCGTTTGTTTCCCAGTCCTAAATGGCGTTGAATCACATCCAGTTATTGGTCCTACGAGCAAGAGATGTTTTCTGGTAAGGAAAGTCACTATTGCACTCCCATTGCCATACACAGTGCAAATAGCACTCGCATCTGTTCCCAGCAAGTACAGTGTATAGGACTGAAGAGGAGCTAATGTTCTTGTCAGTTTCCTAAGCAGAGTTAAACTAGATATGGCCCGTGTGTAGGAAGCACAATTCTTTTGTTCTGAGCAAGCTCACTTTTCGGACCCATAGGAAATGCAGTAGAGTAGAAGAGTGCTCTTTTCTCAAAATCAGAGTGTGTTTCTTGTAAGGCGAGCTAGCCTTTGTTTCCCAATCCTAAATGGAGTTGAATCACATGCAGTTTTTTGTCCTACGAGCAAGAGTTGTTTTCTGGTAAGAAGAGTTACTATTGCACTCCCATTGTCATACACAGGGCAAATAGCTCTGTCGTCTGTTCCCAGCATGTACAGTGTATTGGACTGAAGAGGATCTACTGTTCTTGTCAGTTTCGTAAGCAGAGTTGAACTAGATATGGACCGTGTGTAGGAACCACAGTTCTTTTGTTCTGAGAATGCTCACTCTTATGTCCCTATAAAACACATTAGAGTAGAAGAGTGCTCTTTTCTCAATCCAGAGTGTGTTTCTTGTAAGGCGAGCTAGCGTTTGTTACCCAGTCATAAATGGAGTTGAATCCCATGCAGTTTCTGGTCCTACCAGCAAGAGTTGTTTTCTGGTAAGAAGAGTCACTATTGTGCTCCCCTTGTCATACACAGGGCAAATAGCACTGGCGTCTGTTCCCAGCATATACAGTGTACTGGACTGAAGAGGATCTACTGTTCTTTTCAGTTTCCTAAGCAGAATTGAACTAAATATGGCAGTATTTGTATGAAGCACAGTTCTTTTGTTCTGAGCAATCTCACTGTTCTGGCCCTATAGGAAACACAGTAGAGTAGAAGAGTGCTCTTTTGTCAAAAGCAGAGTGTGTTTCTTGTAAGGCGAGCTAGCGTTATTTCCCAGTCCTAAATGGAGTTGAATCACATGCAGTTTTTGGTCCTACGAGCATGAGTTGTTTCCTGGTAAGGAAAGTCACTATTGCATTCCCATTGCCATACACAGTGCAAATAGCACTCGCATCTATTCCCAGCAAGTACAGTGTATTGGACTCAAGCAGAGCTACTGTTCTTCTCAATTTCCTAAGCAGAGTTGAACTAGATATGGCCCCTGTGTGTGGGAAGCCCAGTTCTTTTGTTCTGACCAAGCTCACTGTTCGGAACCCAAAGAAACACAGTAGAGTAGAAGAGTGCTCTTTTCTCAAAAGCAGAGTGTGTTTCTTGAAAGGCGAGCTAGCGTTTGTTTCCCAGTCCTAAATGGAGTTGAATCCCATGCAGTTTCTGGTTCTATGAGCAAGAGCTAAATTCTGGTAAGATGAGTCGCTATTGTGCTCCAATTGTCATACAAAGGACAAATAGCACTGGCGTCTGTTCCCAGCAAGTACAGTGTATTGTACTGAAAAGGATCTACTGTTCTTGTCAGTTTCCTAAGCAGAATTGAATTAGATATGGCCCGTGTGTGTAGGAAGGACAGTTCATCTGTTCTGAGCAAGCTAACTGTTTTGGCCCTATGGGAAACACAGTAGAGTAGAAGAGTGCTCTTTTCTCAAAAGCAGAGTGTGTTTCTTGTAAGGCACGCTACCATTTGTTTCCCACTCCTAAATGGAGTTGAATCACATGCAGTTTTTTGTCCTACGAGCAAGAGTTGTTTTCCGATGAGAAGAGTCACTATTGTGCTCCTATTGCCATACACAGTGCAAATAGCACTCGCGTCTGTTCCCAGCTAGCACAGTGTATTGGACTGAAGAGGATCTACTGTTCTTTTCAGGTTCCTAAGCAGAATTGAACTAGATATGGCAGTATGTGTATGAAGCACAGTTCTTTTCTTCTGAGCAAGCTCAATGTTCTGGCCCTATAGGAAACACAGTAGAGTAGAAGAGTGCTCTTTTGTCAAAAGCAGAGTGTGTTTCTTGTAAGGTGAGCTAGCGTTTTTTCCCAGTCCTAAATGGAGTTGAATCACATGCAGTTTTTGGTCCTACGAGCATGAGTTGTTTTCTGGTAAGGAAAGTCACCTTTGCGCTCCCATTGCCATACACAGTGCAAAGAGCACTCGCATCTGTTCCCAGCAAGTACAGTGCATTGGACTGAAGCGGAGCTACTGTTCTTGTCAGTTTCCTAAGCAGAGTTGAACTAGATATGGCCCGTGTGTGTAGGAAGCACAGTTCTTTTGTTCTGAGCAAGCTCACTGTTCGGACCCCATAGGAAACACAGTAGAGTAGAAGAGTGCTCTTTTCTCAAAAGCAGAGTGTGTTTCTTGTAAGGCGAGCTAGCGTTTGTTTCCCAGTCCTAAATGGAGTTGAATCACATGCAGTTTTTGTTGCTACAAGCAAGATTTGTTTTCTGAAAAGGAAAGACACTATTGGGCTCCCATTGCCATACACAGTGCAAAAAGCACTCGCGTCTGTTCCCAGCAAGTACGGTGTATTGGACTGAAGAGGAGCTACTGTTCCTGTCAGTTTCCTAAGCAGAGTTGAACTAGATATGGCCCGTGTGTGTAGGAAGGACAGTTCTTTTGTTCTGAGCAAGCTCACTATTCGGACACCATAGGAAACACAGTAGAGTACAAGACTGCTCTTTTCTCAAAAGCAGAGTGTGTTTCTTGTAAGGCGAGCTAGCGTTTGTTTCCCAATCCTAAATGGAGTTGAATCCCATGCAGTTTCTGGTCCTACGAGCAAGAGGTGTTTTCTGATAAGAAGTGTCACTATTGCCTCCCATTGTCATACACAGGGCAAATAGCACTCTAGTCTGTTCCCAGCAAGTACAGTGCATTGGATTGAAGCGGAGCTACTGTTCTTGTCAGTTTCCAAAGCAGAGTTGAACTAGATATGGCCCGTGTGTGTAGGAAGCACAGTTCTTTTGTTCTGAGCAAGCTCACTCTTCTGGCCCTGTAGGAAACACAATAGAGTAGAAGAGTGCTCTTTTCTCAAAAGCAGAGTGTGTTTCTTGTAAGGCGAGCTAGCGCTTGTTTCCCAGTCCTAAATGAAGTTGAAACACATGCAGTTTCTGGTCCAACGAGCAAGAGTTTTTTTATGGTAAGTATAGTCACTATTGTGCTGCCATTGCCATACACCGGACAAATAGCACTGGCGTCTGTTCCCAGCAAGTACAGTGTATTGGACTGAAGAGGATCTACTGTCCTTGTCAGTTTCCTAAGCAGAGTTGAACTAGATATGGACTGTGTGTGTAGGAAGCACAGTTCTTTTGTTCTGAGCAATCTCACTGTTCTGGCCCTATAGGAAACACAGTAGAGTAGAAGAGTGCTCTTTTGTCAAAAGCAGAGTGTGTTTCTTGTAAGGCGAGCTAGCGTTATTTCCCAGTCCTAAATGGAGTTGAATCACATGCAGTTTTTGGTCCTACGAGCATGAGTTGTTTCCTGGTAAGGAAAGTCACTATTGCATTCCCATTGCCATACACAGTGCAAATAGCACTCGCATCTATTCCCAGCAAGTACAGTGTATTGGACTCAAGCAGAGCTACTGTTCTTCTCAATTTCCTAAGCAGAGTTGAACTAGATATGGCCCCTGTGTGTGGGAAGCCCAGTTCTTTTGTTCTGACCAAGCTCACTGTTCGGAACCCAAAGAAACACAGTAGAGTAGAAGAGTGCTCTTTTCTCAAAAGCAGAGTGTGTTTCTTGAAAGGCGAGCTAGCGTTTGTTTCCCAGTCCTAAATGGAGTTGAATCCCATGCAGTTTCTGGTTCTATGAGCAAGAGCTAAATTCTGGTAAGATGAGTCGCTATTGTGCTCCAATTGTCATACAAAGGACAAATAGCACTGGCGTCTGTTCCCAGCAAGTACAGTGTATTGTACTGAAAAGGATCTACTGTTCTTGTCAGTTTCCTAAGCAGAATTGAATTAGATATGGCCCGTGTGTGTAGGAAGGACAGTTCATCTGTTCTGAGCAAGCTAACTGTTTTGGCCCTATGGGAAACACAGTAGAGTAGAAGAGTGCTCTTTTCTCAAAAGCAGAGTGTGTTTCTTGTAAGGCACGCTACCATTTGTTTCCCACTCCTAAATGGAGTTGAATCACATGCAGTTTTTTGTCCTACGAGCAAGAGTTGTTTTCCGATGAGAAGAGTCACTATTGTGCTCCTATTGCCATACACAGTGCAAATAGCACTCGCGTCTGTTCCCAGCTAGCACAGTGTATTGGACTGAAGAGGATCTACTGTTCTTTTCAGGTTCCTAAGCAGAATTGAACTAGATATGGCAGTATGTGTATGAAGCACAGTTCTTTTCTTCTGAGCAAGCTCAATGTTCTGGCCCTATAGGAAACACAGTAGAGTAGAAGAGTGCTCTTTTGTCAAAAGCAGAGTGTGTTTCTTGTAAGGTGAGCTAGCGTTTTTTCCCAGTCCTAAATGGAGTTGAATCACATGCAGTTTTTGGTCCTACGAGCATGAGTTGTTTTCTGGTAAGGAAAGTCACCTTTGCGCTCCCATTGCCATACACAGTGCAAAGAGCACTCGCATCTGTTCCCAGCAAGTACAGTGCATTGGACTGAAGCGGAGCTACTGTTCTTGTCAGTTTCCTAAGCAGAGTTGAACTAGATATGGCCCGTGTGTGTAGGAAGCACAGTTCTTTTGTTCTGAGCAAGCTCACTGTTCGGACCCCATAGGAAACACAGTAGAGTAGAAGAGTGCTCTTTTCTCAAAAGCAGAGTGTGTTTCTTGTAAGGCGAGCTAGCGTTTGTTTCCCAGTCCTAAATGGAGTTGAATCACATGCAGTTTTTGTTGCTACAAGCAAGATTTGTTTTCTGAAAAGGAAAGACACTATTGGGCTCCCATTGCCATACACAGTGCAAAAAGCACTCGCGTCTGTTCCCAGCAAGTACGGTGTATTGGACTGAAGAGGAGCTACTGTTCCTGTCAGTTTCCTAAGCAGAGTTGAACTAGATATGGCCCGTGTGTGTAGGAAGGACAGTTCTTTTGTTCTGAGCAAGCTCACTATTCGGACACCATAGGAAACACAGTAGAGTACAAGACTGCTCTTTTCTCAAAAGCAGAGTGTGTTTCTTGTAAGGCGAGCTAGCGTTTGTTTCCCAATCCTAAATGGAGTTGAATCCCATGCAGTTTCTGGTCCTACGAGCAAGAGGTGTTTTCTGATAAGAAGTGTCACTATTGCCTCCCATTGTCATACACAGGGCAAATAGCACTCTAGTCTGTTCCCAGCAAGTACAGTGCATTGGATTGAAGCGGAGCTACTGTTCTTGTCAGTTTCCAAAGCAGAGTTGAACTAGATATGGCCCGTGTGTGTAGGAAGCACAGTTCTTTTGTTCTGAGCAAGCTCACTCTTCTGGCCCTGTAGGAAACACAATAGAGTAGAAGAGTGCTCTTTTCTCAAAAGCAGAGTGTGTTTCTTGTAAGGCGAGCTAGCGCTTGTTTCCCAGTCCTAAATGAAGTTGAAACACATGCAGTTTCTGGTCCAACGAGCAAGAGTTTTTTTATGGTAAGTATAGTCACTATTGTGCTGCCATTGCCATACACCGGACAAATAGCACTGGCGTCTGTTCCCAGCAAGTACAGTGTATTGGACTGAAGAGGATCTACTGTCCTTGTCAGTTTCCTAAGCAGAGTTGAACTAGATATGGACTGTGTGTGTAGGAAGCACAGTTCTTTTGTTCTGAGAATGCTCACTGTTCTGGCCATATAGGAAACACAGTAGAGTAGAAGAGTGCTCTTTTCTCAAAAGCAGAGTGTGTTTCTTGTAAGGCGAGCTAGCATTTGTTTCCCAGTCCTAAATGGAGTTGAATCCCATGCAGTTTCTGGTCCTACGAGCAAGAGTTGTTTTCTGATAAGAAGAGTCACTATTGTGCTCCTACTGCCATACACAGTGCAAATAGCACTCGGGTCTGTTCCCAGCAAGTACAGTGTATTTGACTGAAGAGGAACTACTGTTCCTGTCAGTTTCCAAAGCAGAGTTGAACTAGATATGGCCCGTGTGTGTAGGAAGCACAGTTCTTTTGTTCTGAGCAAGCTCACTATTCGGAAACCATAGGAAACACAGTAGAGTAGAAGACTGCTCTTTTCTCAAAAGCAGAGTGTGTCTCTTGTAAGGCGAGCTAGCGTTTGTTTCCCAGTCCTAAATGGAGTTGAATCCCATGCAGTTTCTGGTCCTACGAGCAAGAGTTGTTTACTGATAAGAAGTGTCACTATTCAGCTCCCATTGTCATACACAGGGTAAATAGCACTCGCGTCTGTTCCCAGCAAGTACAGTGTATTGGACTGAAGCGGAGCTACTGTTCTTGTCAGTTTCCTAAGCAGAGTTGAACTAGATATGGCCCGTGTGTGTAGGAAACACAGTTCTTTTGTTCTGAGCAAGCTCACTGTTCGGACCCCATTGGAAACAGTTTAGAGTAGAAGAGTGCTCTTCTCTCAAAAGCAGAGTGTGTTTCTTGTAAGGCGAGCTAGCGTTTGTTTCCCAGTCCTAAATGGTGTTGAATCACATGAGGTTTTCGGTCCTACAAGCAAGGTTTGTTTTCTGGTAAGGAAAGACACTATTGTGCTCCCATTGCCATACACAGTGCAAATAGCACTCGAGTGTGTTCCCAGCAAGTACAGTGTATTGGACTGGAGAGGAGCTACCGTTCTTGTCAGTTTCCTAAGCAGAATTGAACTAGATATGTACCGTGTGTAGGAAGCACAGTTCTTTTGTTCTGAGAATGCTCACTGTTCTGGCCCTATAGGAAACACATTAGAGTAGAAGAGTGCTGTTTTCTCCATCCAGAGTGTGTTTCTTGTAAGTCGAGCTACCGTTTGTTTCCCAGTCCTAAATGGAGTTGAATCCCATGCAGTTTCTGGTCCTTCCAGCAAGAGTTTTTTTCTGGTAGGAAGAGTCACTATTGTGCTCCCATTGTCATAACCAGGGGCAAATAGCACTGGCGTCTGTTCTAAGCAAGTACAGTGTATTGGACTGAAGAGGATCTACTGTTCTTGTCAGTTTCCAAAGCAAAATTGAACTAGATATGGACCGTGTGTGTAGGAAGCACAGTTCTTTTGTTCTAAGCAAGCTAACTGTTTTGGCCCTATAGGAAACACAGTAGAGTAGAAGAGTGATCATTTCTCAAAAGCAGATTGTGTTTCTTGTAAGGCGAGCTAGCGTTTGTTTCCCAGTACTAAATGGAGTTGAATCCCATGCAGGTTCTGGTCCTACGAGCAAGAGTTGTTTTCTAGTAAGAAGAGTCACTATTGGGCTCCCATTGCCATACACAGTGCAAATAGCACTGGCGTCTGTTCCCAGGAAGTACAGGGTATTGGACTGAAGCCGAGATACTGTTCTTGTCAATTTCCTAGGCAGAGTTGAACTAGATATGGCCCCTGTGTGTGGGAAGCCCAGTTCTTTTGTTCTGACCAAGCTCACTTTTCGAAACCCAAAGAAACACAGTAGAGTAGAAGAGTGCTCTTTTCTCAAAAGCAGAGTGTGTTTCTTGTAAGGCGAGCTAGTGTTTGTTTTCCATTCAGAAATGGAGTTGAATCCCATGCAGTTACTGGTCCTACGAGCAAGAGTTGTTTTCTGATAAGAAGAGTCACTATTGTGCTCCTATTGCCATACACAGTGCAAATAGCACTCGCGTTTGTTCCCAGCTAGCACAGTGTATTGGACTGAAGAGGAGCTACCGTTCTTGTCAGTTTCCTAAGCAGAGTTGAACTAGATATGGCCCGTGTGTGTAGGAAGCACAGTTCTTTTGTTCTGCGCAAGCTAACTGTTCGGCCCCCATAGGAAACACAGAAGAGTAGAAGAGTGCTCTTATCTTAAAAGCAGAGTGTGTTTCTTGTAAGGTGAGCTAGCTTTTGTTTCCCAGTCCTAAATGGAGTTGAATCCCATGAAGTTTCTGGTCCTATGAGCAAGAGTTGTTTTCTGGTAAGAAGAGTCACTATTGTGCTCCCATTGTCATACAAAGGGCAAATAGCACTGGCGTCTGTTCCCAGCAAGTACAGTGTATTGGACTGAAGAGGATATAATGTTCTTGTCATTTTCCTAAGCAGAATTGAAGTAGATATGGCCCGTGTGTGTAGGAAGCACAGTTCTTTTGTTCTGAGCAAGCTAACTGTTTTGGCCTTATTGGAAACACAGTAGAGTAGAAGAGTGATCATTTCTCCAAAGCAGAGTGTGTTTCTTGTAAGGTGAGCTAGCGTTTGTTTCCCAGTCCTAAATGGAGTTGAATCACATGCAGTTTTTGGTCCTACGAGTAAGAGTTGTTTTTTGGTAAGGAAAGTCACTATTGCGCTCCCGCTGGCATACACAGTGCAAGTAGCACTGGCGTCTGTTCCCAGCAAGTACAGTGTATTGGACTGAAGAGGAGCTACTGTTCTTTTCAGTTTCCTAAGCAGAGTTGAACTAGATATGGACCGTGTGTGTAGGAAGCACAGTTCCTTTGTTCTGAGAATGCTCACTGTTCTGGCCCTATAGGAAACACATTAGAGTAGAAGAGTGCTGTTTTCTCAATACAGAGTGTGTGTCTCGTAAGTCGAGCTAGCGTTTGTTTCCCAGTCCTAAATGGAGTTGAATCACATGCAGTATCTGGTCCTACCAGCAAGATTTGTTTTCATGTAAGTAGTGTCACTATTGTGCTCCCATTGTCATACACAGGGCAAATAGCACTGGCGTCTTTTCCCAGCAAGTACAGTGTATTGGACTGAAGAGGATCTACTGTTCTTGTCACTTTCCCAAGCAGAATTGAACTAGATATGGCCCGTGTGTGTAGGAAGTACAGTTTTTTGTTCTAAGCAAGCTCACTGTTTTGGCCCTATAGGAAACACAGTAGAGTAGAAGAGTGGTCATTTCTCAAAAGCAGAGTGTGTTTCTTGTAAGGCGAGCTAGCGTTTGTTTCCCAGTCCTAAATGGAGTTGAATCACATGCAGTTTTTGGTCCTATGAGCAAGAGTTGTTTTCTGGTAAGGAAAGTCACTATTGTGCTCCCATTGCCATAAACAGTGCAAATAGCACTCCCGTCTGCTCCTAGCAAGTACAGTGTATTGGACTGAAGAGGAGCTACTGTTCTTGTCAATTTTTTAAGCAGAGTTGAACTAGATATGGCCTATGTGTGTAGGAAGCACAGTTCTTTTGTTCTGAGCAAGCTCACTGTTCGGACCCCATAGGAAACACAGTAGAGTAGAAGAGTGCTCTATTCTCAAAAGCAGAGTGTGTTTCTTGTAAGGGGAGCTAGCGTTTGTTTCCCAGTCCTAAATGGAGTTGAATCACATGCAGTTTTTGGTCCTATGATCAAGAGTTGTTTTCTGGTAAGAAGAGTCACTATTGCGCTCCCATTGTCACACACAGGGCAAATAGCACTGGCTTCTGTGTCCAACATGTACAGTGTGTTGGTTTGAAGAGGATCTACTGTTCTTGTCAGTTTCCTAAGCAAAATTGAACTAGATATGGCCGTGTGTGTAGGAAGCACAGTTCTTTTGTTCTGAGCAAGCTCACTGTTCTGGCACTATAGGAAACACAGTAGGGTAGAAGAGTGCTCTTTTCTCAAAAGCAGAGTGTGTTTCTTGTAAGGCGAGCTAGCGTTTGTTTCCTAGTCCTAAATGGAGTTGAATCACTAGCAGTTTCTGGTCCTACCAGCAAGAGTTGTTTTCTGATAAGAAGAGTCACTATTGCGCTCCTATTGCCATACACAGTGCAAATAGCACTCGCGTCTGTTCCCAACAAGTACAGTGTATTGGACTGAAGAGGATCTACTGTTATTGTCAGTTTCCTAACCAGAGTTGAACTAGATATGGCCTGAGTGTGTATGAAGCACAGTTCTTTTGTTCTAAGCAAGCTAACTGTTTCGGCCCTATAGGAAACACAGTAGAATAGAAGATTGATCATTTCTCAAAAGCAAAGTGTATTTCTTGTAAGGCAAGCTAGCGTTTGTTTCCCAGTCCTAAATGGAGTTGAATCCCATGCAGGTTCTGGTCCTACGAGCAAGAGTTGTTTTCTGGTAAGAAGAGTCACTATTGGGCTCCCATTGCCATACACAGTGCAAATAGCACTCGCGTCTGTTCCCAGCAAGTACAGGGTATTGGACTGAAGAGGATCTACTGTTCTTGTCAGTTTCCTAAGCAGAGTTGAATTAGATATGGACCGTGTGTCTAGGAAACACAGTTCTTCTGTTCTGAGCAAGCTCACTGTTCGGACCCCATAGGAAAAACAGTAGAGTAGAAGAGTGCTCTTTTCTCAAAAGCAGAGTGTGTTTCTTGTAAGGCGAGCTAGCGTTTGTTTCCCAGTCCTAAATGGAGTTGAATCACATGTAGTTTCTGGTCCTATGAGCAAGAGTTGTTTTCTGGTAAGAAGAGTCACTATTGCGCTTCCATTGTCATACACAGGGCAAATAGCACTGGCTTCTGTGTCCAACATGTACAGTGTATTGTATTGAAGAGGATCTACTGTTCTTGTCAGTTTCCTAAGCAGAATTGAACTAGATATGGCTGTGTGTGTAGGAAGCACAGTTTATTTGTTCAGAGCAACCTCACTGTTCAGACGCCAAAGGAAACACAGTAGAGTAGAAGAGTGCTCTTTTCTCAATAGCAGAGTGTGTTTCTTGTAAGGCGAGCTAGTGTTTGTTTCCCAGTCCTAAATGGAGTTGAATCCCGTGCAGTTTCTGGTCCTACAAACAAGAGGTGTTTTCTGATAAAAAGAGTCACTATTGTGCTCCTATTGCCGTACACAGTGCAAATAGCACTCTAGTCTGTTCCCAGCAAGTACAGTGTATTGGACTGAAGAAGAGTTAGTGTTCTTGTCACTTTCTTAAGCAGAGTTCAACTAGATATGGTCCGTGTGTGTAGGAAGCACAGTTGTTTTTTTCTGAGCCAGCTGACTGTTTGGAACCCATAGGAAACACAGTAGAGTAGAAGAGATCTCTTTTCTCAAAAGCAGAATGTGTTTCTTGTAAGGCAAGATAACGTTTGTTTCCCAGTCCTAAATGGAGTTGAATCACATGCAGTTTCTGGTCCTACGAACAAGAGTTTTTTTCTGGTAAGGAAAGTCACTATTGCGCTCCCATTGCCATACACAGTGCAGAAAGCACTCGCGTCTGTTCCCAGGAAGTACAGTTTATTGGACTGAAGCGGAGCTACTGTTCTTGTCAGTTTCCTAAGCAGAGTTGAAATAGATATGGCCCGTGTGTGTATGAAGCACAGTTCTTTTTTTCTGAGCAAGCTGACTGTTCGGACCCCATAGGAAACACAGTAGAGTAGAAGAGTGCTCATTTCTCAAAAGCAGAGTGTGTTTCTTGTAAGGCGAGCTAGCGTTTGTTTCCCAGTCCTAAATGGCGTTGAATCACATCCAGTTATTGGTCCTACGAGCAAGAGATGTTTTCTGGTAAGGAAAGTCACTATTGCACTCCCATTGCCATACACAGTGCAAATAGCACTCGCATCTGTTCCCAGCAAGTACAGTGTATAGGACTGAAGAGGAGCTAATGTTCTTGTCAGTTTCCTAAGCAGAGTTAAACTAGATATGGCCCGTGTGTAGGAAGCACAATTCTTTTGTTCTGAGCAGGCTCACTTTTCGGACCCATAGGAAATGCAGTAGAGTAGAAGAGTGCTCTTTTCTCAAAATCAGAGTGTGTTTCTTGTAAGGCGAGCTAGCCTTTGTTTCCCAATCCTAAATGGAGTTGAATCACATGCAGTTTTTTGTCCTACGAGCAAGAGTTGTTTTCTGGTAAGAAGAGTTACTATTGCACTCCCATTGTCATACACAGGGCAAATAGCTCTGTCGTCTGTTCCCAGCATGTACAGTGTATTGGACTGAAGAGGATCTACTGTTCTTGTCAGTTTCGTAAGCAGAGTTGAACTAGATATGGACCGTGTGTAGGAACCACAGTTCTTTTGTTCTGAGAATGCTCACTCTTATGTCCCTATAAAACACATTAGAGTAGAAGAGTGCTCTTTTCTCAATCCAGAGTGTGTTTCTTGTAAGGCGAGCTAGCGTTTGTTACCCAGTCATAAATGGAGTTGAATCCCATGCAGTTTCTGGTCCTACCAGCAAGAGTTGTTTTCTGGTAAGAAGAGTCGCAATTGTGCTCCCATTGTCATACACAGGGCAAATAGCACTCGCATCTGTTCCCAGCAAGTACAGTATATTGGACTGAAGCAGAGCTACTGTTCTTGTCAGTTTCCTAAGCAGAGTTGAACTAGATATGGACCGTGTGTGAAGGAAGCACAGTTCTTTTGTTCTGAGCAAGCTCAATGTTCGGACCCCATAGGAAACACAGTAGAGTAGAAGAGTGCTCTTTTCTCAAAAGCAGAGTGTGTTTCTTGTAAGGCGAGCTAGTGTTTGTTTCCCAGTCCTAAATGGAGTTGAATCCCATGCAATTTCTGGTCCTACAAACAAGAGGTGTTTTCTGATAAGAAGAGTCACTATTGTGCTCCTATCGCCGTACACAGTGCAAATAGCACTCTAGTCTGTTCCCAGCAACTACAGTGTATTGGACTGAAGAAGAGTTAGTGTTCTTGTCACTTTCTTAAGCAGAGTTCAACTAGATATGGTCCGTGTGTGTAGGAAGCACAGTTGTTTTTTTCTGAGCAAGCTGACTGTTTGGAACCCATAGGAAACACAGTAGAGTAGAAAAGTGCTCTTTTCTCAAAAGCAGAATGTGTTTCTTGTAAGGCAAGATAACGTTTGTTTCCCAGTCCTAAATGGAGTTGAATCACATGCAGTTTCCGGTCCTACGAACAATAGCTTTTTTCTGGTAAGGAAAGTCACTATTGCGCTCCCATTGCCATACACAGTGCAAAAAGCACTCGCGTCTTTTCCCAGGAAGTACAGTTTATTGGACTGAAACGGAGCTACTGTTCTTGTCAGTTTCCTAAGCAGAGTTGAACTAGATATGGCCCGTGTGTGTAGGAAGCACAGTTCTTTTTTTCTGAGCAAGCTCACTGTTCCGACCCCATAGGAAACACAGTAGAGTAGAAGAGTGCTCTTTTCTCAAAAGCAGAGTGTGTTTCTTGTAAGGCGAGCTAGCGTTTGTTTCCCAGTCCTAAATGGAGTTGAATCACATCCAGTTATTGGTCCTACGAGCAAGAGTTGTTTTCTGGTAAGGAAAGTCACTATTTCACTCCAATTGCCATACACAGTGCAAACAGCACTCGCGTCTCTTCCCAGCAAGTACAGTGTATAGGACTGAAGAGGAGCTACTGTTCTTGTCAGTTTCCTAAGCAGAGTTGAACTAGATATGGCCCGTGTGTAGGAAGCACAATTCTTTTGTTCTGAGCAAGCTCACTTTTCGGACCCATAGGAAATGCAGTAGAGTAGAAGAGTGCTCTTTTCTCAAAATCAGAGTGTGTTTCTTGTAAGGCGAGCTAGCCTTTGTTTCCCAATCCTAAATGGAGTTGAATCACATGCAGTTTTTTGTCCTACGAGCAAGAGTTGTTTTCTGGTAAGAAGAGTTACTATTGCGCTCCCATTGTCATACACAGGGCAAATAGCTCTGTCGTCTGTTCCCAGCATGTACTGTGTATTGGACTGAAGAGGATCTACTGTTCTTGTCAGTTTCCTAAGCAGAGTTGAACTAGATATGGACCGTGTGTAGGAACCACAGTTCTTTTGTTCTGAGCATGCTCACTGTTCTGTCCCTATAAAACACATTAGAGTAGAAGAGTGCTCTTTTCTCAATCCAGAGTGTGTTTCTTGTAAGGTGAGCTAGCGTTTGTTACCCAGTCATAAATGGAGTTGAATTCCATGCAGTTTCTGGTCCTACCAGCAAGAGTTGTTTTCTGGTAAGAAGAGTCGCAATTGTGCTCCCATTGTCATACACAGGGCAAATAGCACTCGCGTCTGTTCCCAGCAAGTACAGTATATTGGACTGAAGCGGAGCTACTGTTCTTGTCAGTTTCCTAAGCAGAGTTGAACTAGATATGGCCCGTGTGTGAAGGAAGCACAGTTCTTTTGTTCTGAGCAAGCTCACTGTTCGGACCCCATAGGAATCACAGTAGAGTAGAAGAGTGCTCTTTTCTCAAAAGCAGAGTGTGTTTCTTGTAAGGCGAGCTAGTGTTTGTTTCCCAGTCAGAAATGGAGTTGAATCACATGCAGTTTCTGGTCCTACAAGCAAGAGGTGTTTTCTGATAAGAAGAGTCACTATTGAGCTCATATTGCCATACACAGTGCAAATAGCACTCGCGTCTGTTCCCAGCTAGTACAGAGTATTGGACTGAAGAGGAGCTACTGTTCTTGTCAGTTTCCTAAGCAGAATTGAACTAGATATGGCCATGTGTGTAGGAAGCACAGTTCTTTTGTTCTGAGCAAGCTCACTGTTCTGGCCCTATAGGAAACACAGTAGAGTAGAAGAGTGCTCTTTTCTCAAAAGCAGAGTGTGTTTCTTGTAAGGCGAGCTAGCGTTTGTTTCCCAGTCCTAAATGGAGTTGAATCACATGCAGTTTTTGGTCCCACGTGCAAGAGTTGTTTTCTGGTAAGGAAAGTCACTATTGTGCTCCCATTTCCTTACACAGTGCAAATAGCACTGGCGTCTGTTCCCAGCAAGTACAGTGTATTGGACTGAAGAGGAGCTACTGTTCTTGTCAGTTTCCTAAGCAGAGTTGAACTAGATATGGCCCCTGTGTGTAGGAAGCACAGTTCTTTTGTTCTGAGCAAGCTCACTATTCGGACCCCATAGGAAACACAGTAGAGTAGAAGACTACTCTTTTCTCAAAAGCAGAGTGTGTTTCTTATAAGGCGAGCTAGCGTTTGTTTCCCAATCCTAAATGGAGTTGAATCACATGCAGTTTCTGCTCCTATGAGCAAGAGTTGTTTTCTGGTAAGAAGAGTCACTATTGTGCTCCCATTTCCATACACAGTGCAAATAGCACTCGCGTCTGTTCCCAGCAAGTACAGTGTATTGGACTGAAGCGGAGCTACTGTTCTTGTCAGTTACCTAAGCAGAGTTGAACTAGATATGGCCCCTGTGTGTAGGAAGCACAGCTCTTTTGTTCTGAGAATGCTCATTGTTCTTGCCCTATAGGAAACACTTTAGAGTAGAAGAGTGCTGTTTTCTCAATCCAGAGTGTGTTTATTGTAAGTCGAGCTAGCGTTTGTTTCCCAGTCCTAAATGGAGTTGAATCCCATGCAGTTTCTGGTTCTACTAGCAAGAGTTGTTTTCTGGTAAGAAGAGTCACTATTGTGCTCCCATTGTCGTACACAGGGTAAATAGCACTGGCGTCTGTTTCCAGCATGTACAGTGGATTGGACTGAAGAGGATCTACTGTTCTTATCACTTTCCAAAGCAGAATTGAACTAGATATGGCCCGTGTGTAGGAAGCACAGTTCGTTTTTTCTAAGCAAGCAAACTGTTTTGGCCCTATAGGAAACACAGTGGAGTAGAAGAGTGATCATTTCTCAAAAGCAGAGTTTGTTTCTTGTAAGGCGAGCTAGTGTTTGTTTCCCAGTCCTAAATGGGGTTGAATCACATGCAGTTTTTGGTCCTATGAGCAAGAGTTGTTTTCTGGTAAGGAAAGTCACTATTGTGCTCCCATTGTCATACACAGAGCAAATAGCACTCGCGTCAGTTCCTAGCAAGTACAGTGTATTGGACTGAAGAGGAGCTACTGTTCTTTTCAGTTTCCTAAGCAGAGTTGAACTAGATATGGCCCATGTGTGTAGGAAGCACAGTTCTTTTGTTCTGAGAATGCTCACTGATCTGGCCCTATAGGAAACACATTAGTGTTGAAGAGTGCTCTTTTCTCAATCAAGAGTTTGTTTCTGGTAAGTAGAGCTAGCGTTTGTTTCCCAGTCCTAAATGGAGTTGAATCCCATGCAGTTTCTGGTTCTACTAGCAAGAGTTGTTTTCTGGTAAGAAGAGTCACTATTGTGCTCCCATTGTCGTACACAGGGTAAATAGCACTGGCGTCTGTTCCCAGCAAGTACAGTGTATTGGACTGAAGAGGATCTACTGTTCTTATCACTTTCCAAAGCAGAATTGAACTAGATATGGCCCGTGTGTGTAGGAAGCACAGTTCTTTTATTCTAAGCAAGCTAACTGTTCTGGCCCTATAGGAAACACCGTAGAGTAGAAGAGTGATCATTTCTCAAAAGCAGAGTGTGTTTCTTGTAAGGCAAGCTAGTGTTTGTTTCCCAGTCCTAAATGGAGTTGAATCACATGCAGTTTTTCGTCCTACAAGCAAGATTTGTTTTCTGGTAAGGAAAGTCACTATTGCGCTCCCATTGCCATACACATTGCAAATAGCACTGGCGTCTGTTCCCAGCAAGTACAGTGTATTGGACTGAAGAGGAGCTACTGTTCTTGTCAGTTTCCTAAGCAGAGTTGAACTAGACATGGCCCGTGTGTGTAGGAAGCACAGTTCTTTTCTTCTGAGCAAGCTCACTGTTTGGACCCCATAGGAAACACAGTAGAGTAGAAGACTGCTCTTTTCTCAAAAGCAGAGTGTGTTTCTTGTAAGGCGAGCTAGCGTTTGTTTCCCAATCCTAAATGGAGTTGAATCACATGAAGTTACTGGTCCTACGAGCAAGAGTTGTTTTCTGGTAAGAAGAGTCACTATTGTGCTCCCAATGTCATAACCAGGGCAAATAGCACTGGCGTCTGTTCCCAGCATGAACTGTGTATTGGACTGAAGAGGATCTACTGTTCTTGTCAGTTTTACAAGCAGAGTTGAACTAGATATGGACCGTGTGTGTAGGAAGCACAGCTCTTTTGTTCTGAGAATGCTCATTGTTCTTGCCCTATAGGAAACACTTTAGAGTAGAAGAGTGCTGTTTTCTCAATCCAGAGTGTGTTTATTGTAATTCGAGCAAGCGTTTTTTCCCAGTCCTTAATGGAGTTGAATCCCATGCAGTTTCTGGTCCTACCAGCAAGAGTTGTTTTCTGGTAAGAAGAGTCTCTATTGTGCTCCCATTGTCATACACAGGGCAAATAGCACTGGCGTCTGTTCCCAGCAAGTACAGTATATTGGACTGAAGCGGAGCTACTGTTCTTGTCAGTTTCCTAAGCAGAGTTGAACTAGATATGGACCGTGTGTGAAGGAAGCACAGTTCTTTTGTTCTGAGCAAGCTCACTGTTCTGACCCCATAGGAAACACAGTAGAGTAGAAGAGTGCTCTTTTCGCAAAAGCAGAGTGTGTTTCTTGTAAGGCGAGCTAGTGTTTGTGTCCCAGTCCTAAATGGAGTTGAATCCCATGCAGTTGCTGGTCCTACAAACAAGAGGTGTTTTCTGATAAGAAGAGTCACTATTGTGCTCCTATTGCCGTACACAGTGCAAATAGCACTCTAGTCTGTTCCCAGCAAGTACAGTGTATTGGACTGAAGAAGAGTTAGTGTTCTTGTCACTTTCTTAAGCAGAGTTCAACTAGATATGGTCCGTGTGTGTAGGAAGCACAGTTGTTTTTTTCTGAGCAAGCTGACTGTTTGGAACCCATAGGAAACACAGTAGAGTAGAAGAGTGCTCTTTTCTCAAAAGCAGAATGTGTTTCTTGTAAGGCAAGATAACGTTTGTTTCCCAGTCCTAAATGGAGTTGAATCACATGCAGTTTCTGGTCCTACGAACAAGAGTTTTTTTCTGGTAAGGAAAGTCCCTATTGCGCTCCCATTGCCATACACAGTGCAAAAAGCACTCGCGTCTTTTCCCAGGAAGTACAGTTTATTGGACTGAAGCGGAGCTACTGTTCTTGTCAGTTTCCTAAGCAGAGTTGAACTAAATATGGCCCGTGTGTGTAGGAAGCACAGTTCTTTTTTTCTGAGCAAGCTCACTGTTCCGACCCCATAGGAAACACAGTAGAGAAGAAGAGTGCTCTTTTCTCAAAAGCAGAGTGTGTTTCTTGTAAGGCGAGCTAGCGTTTGTTTCCCAGTCCTAAATGAAGTTGAATCACATCCAGTTATTGGTCCTACGAGCAAGAGTTGTTTTCTGGTAAGGAAAGTCACTATTGCACTCCAATTGCCATACACAGTGCAAACAGCACTCGTGTCTGTTCCCAGCTAGTACAGTGTATTGGACAGAAGAGGATCTACTGTTCTTGTCAGTTTCCTAAGCAGAGTTGAACTAGATATGGCCCCTGTGTGTAGGAAGCACAGTTCTTTTGTTCTGAGCAAGCTCACTATTCGGACCCCATAGGAAACACAGTAGAGTAGAAGAGTGCTCTTTTCTCAAAAGCAGAGTGTGTTTCTTGTAAGGCGAGTTAGTGTTTGTTTCCCAGTCAGAATTGGAGTTGAATCCCACGCAGTTACAGGTCCTATGAGCAAGAGTTGTTTTCTGATAAGAAGAGTCACTATTGTGCTCCTCTTGCCATACAGAGTGCAAATAGCACTCGCGTCTGTTCCCAGCAAGTACAGTGTATTGGACTGAAGAGGAGCTACTGATCTTGTCAGTTTCCTAAGCAGAGTTGAACTAGATATGGACCGTGTGTGTAGGAAGCACAGTTCTTTTGTTCTGAGCAAGCTCACTGTTCGTACCCCATAGGAAACACAGTAGAGTAGAAGAGTGGTCTTTTCTCAAAAGCAGAGTGTGTTTCTTGTAAGGCGAGCTAGCGATTGTTTCCCAGTCCTAAACGGGGTTGAATCACATGCAGTTTTTGGTCCTATGAGCAAGAATAGTTTTCTGGTAAGGAAAGTCACTATTGTGCTTCCATTGCCATACAGTGCAAATAGCACTCGCGTCTGTTCCTAGCAAGTACAGTGTATTGGACTGAAGAGGAACTACTTTTCTTTTCAGTTTCCTAAGCAGAGTTGAACTAGATATGGCCCATGTATGTAGGAAGCACAGTTCTTTTTTTCTGAGAATGCTCACTGTTCTGGCCCTGTAGGAAACACATTAGCGTTGAAGAGTGCTCTTTTCTCAATCTAGAGTGTGTTTCTTGTAAGTCGAGCTAGCGTTTGTTTCCCAGTCCTAAATGGAGTTGAATCCCATGCAGTTTCTGGTCCTACTAGCAAGAGTTGTTTTCTGGTAAGAAGAGTCACTATTGTGCTCCCATAGTCATAAACAGGGTAAATAGCACTGGCGTCTGTTCCCAGCAAGTACAGTGTATTGGACTGAAGAGGATCTACTGTTCTTGTCACTTTCCAAAGCAGAAATGAACTAGATATGGCCCGTGTGTTTAGGAAGCACAGTTCTTTTGTTCTAAGCAAGCTAACTGTTCTGGCCCTATAGGAAACACCGTAGAGTAGAAGAGTGATCATTTCTCTAAAGCAGAGTGTGTTTCTTGTAAGGCGAGCTAGCGTTTGTTTCTCAGTCCTAAATGGAGTTGAATCACCTGCAGTTTTTGGTCCTACGAGCAAGTGTTGTTTTCTGGTAAGGGAAGTCACTATTGTGCTCCCTTTGCCATACACAGTGCAAATAGCACTCGCGTCTGTTCCCAGCAAGTACAGTGCATTGGATTGAAGAGGAGCTACTGTTCTTGTCAGTTTCCTAAGCAGAGTTGAACTAGATATGGCCCCTGTGTTTAGGAAGCACAGTTCTTTTTTTCTGAGCAAGCTCACTGTTCGGACCCCATAGGATACACAGTAGAGTAGAAGAGTGCTCTTTTCTCAAAAGCAGAGTGTGTTTCTTGAAAGGTGAGCTAGCGTTTGTTTCCCAGTCCTAAATGGAGTTGAATCACATGCAGTTTCTGGTCCCACGAGCAAGAGTTGTTTTTTTGGTAAGAAGAGTCACTATTGTGCTCCCATTGTTGTACACAGGGCAAATAGCACTGGCGTCTGTTCCCAGCATGTACAGTTAGTGTATTGGACTGAAGAGGAGCTACTGTTCTTGTCATTTTCCTAAGCAGAATTGAACTAGATGTGGCCATGTGTGTAGGAAGCACAGTTCTTTTGTTCTGAGCAAGCTCACTGTTCTGGCCCTATAGGAAACACAGTAGAGTAGAAGAGTGCTATTTTCTCAAAAGCAGAGTGTGTTTCTTGTAAGGCGAGCTAGCGATTGTTTCCCAGTCCTAAATGGAGTTGAATCACATCCAGTTTTTGGTCCTACGAGCAAGAGTTGTTTTCTGGTAAGGAAAGTCACTATTGTGCTCCCATTGCCATACACAGTGCAAATAGGACTCGCGTCTGTTCCCAGCAAGTACAGTGTATTGGACTAAAGAGGAGCTACTGTTCTTGTCAGTTTCCTAAGCAGAGTTGAACTAGATATGGCCCATGTGTGTAGGAAGCACAGTCAGTTCTTTTGTTCTGAGAATGCTCACTGTTCTGGCCCTATAGGAAACACATTAGCACTGAAGAGGGCTCTTTTCTCAATCTAGAGTGTTTTTCTTGTAAGTCGAGCTAGCGTTTGTTTCCCAGTCCTAAATGGAGTCGAATCACATGCAGTTTCTGGTCCTACGAGCAAGAGTTGTTTTTCTGGTAAGAAGAGTCACTATTGCGCTCCCATTGTCATACACAGGGCAAATAGCACTGGCGTCTGTTCCCAGCATGTACAGTCAGTGTATTGGACGGAAGAGGAGCTACTGTTCTTGTCAGTTTCCTAAGCAGAATTGAACTAGATGTGGCCATGTGTGTAGGAAGCACAGTTCTTTTGTTCTGAGCAAGCTCACTGTTCTGGCCCTATAGGAAACACAGTATAGTAGAAGAGTGCTCTTTTCTCAAAAGCAGAGTGTGTTTCTTGTAAGGCGAGCTAGTGTTTGTTTCCAGTCAGAAATGGAGTTGAATACCATGCAGTTTCTGGTCCTACCAGCAAGAGTTGTTTTCTGGTAAGAAGTGTCGCTATTGTGCTCCTACTGTCATACACAGGGAAAAAAGCACTGGCGTCTGTTCCCTGCAAGTACAGTGTATTGGACTGAAGCGGAGCTACTGTTCTTGTCACTTTCCTAAGCAGAGTTGAACTAGATATACCCCGTGTGTGAAGGAACCACAGTTCTTTTGTTCTGAGCAAGCTCACTGTTCGGACACCATAGGAAACACAGTAGAGTAGAAGAGTGCTCTTTTCTCAAAAGCAGAGTGTGTTTCTTGTAAGGCGAGCTAGCGTTTCTTTCCCAGTCCTAAGTGGAGTTGAATCACATGCAGTTTTTGGTCCTACGAGCAAGAGTTGTTTTCTGGTAAGGAAAGTCACTATTGTGCTCCCATTGCCATACACAGAGCAAATAGCACTGGCGTCTGTTCCCAGCAACTACAGTGTATTGGACTGAGGAGGAGCTACTGTTCTTGTCAGTTTCCTAAGCAGAGTTGAACTAGACATGGCCCGTGTGTGTAGGAAGCACAGTTCTTTTCTTCTGAGCAAGCTCACTGTTCGGACCCCATAGGAAACACAGTAGAGTAGAAGACTGCTCTTTTCTCAAAAGCAGAGTGTGTTTCTTGTAAGGCGAGCTATCCTTTGCTTCCCAGTCCTAAATGGAGTTGAATCACATGCAGTTTCTGGTCCTACGAGCAAGAGTTGTTTTCTGGTAAGAAGAATCACTATTGTGCTCCCATTGTCATACACAGGGCAAATAGCACTGGCGTCTGTTCCCAGCATGAACAGTGTATTGGACTGAAGAGCATCTACTGTTCTTGTCAGTTTTACAAGCAGAGTTGAACTAGATATGGACCGTGTGTGTAGGAAGCACAGCTCTTTTTTTCTGAGAATGCTCATTGTTCTTGCACTATAGGAAACACTTTAGAGTAGAAGAGTGCTGTTTTCTCAATCCAGAGTGTGTTTATTGTAATTCGATCTAGCATTTTTTTCCCAGTCCTTAATGGAGTTGAATCCCATGCAGTTTCTGGTCCTACCAGCAAGAGTTGTTTTCTGGTAAGAAGAGTCACTATTGTGCTCCCATTGTCATACACAGGGCAAAAAGCACTGGCGTCTGTTCCCAGCAAGTACAGTGTATTGGACTGACGAGGATCTACTGTTCTTGTCAGTTTCCAAAGCAGAATTGAACTAGATATGGCACGTGTGTAGGAAGCACAGTTCATTTTTTCTAAGCAAGCAAACTGTTTTGGCCCTATAGGAAACACAGTAGAGTAGAAGAGTGATCATTTCTCAAAAGCAGAGTGTGTTTCTTGTAAGGCGAGCTAGCGTTTGTTTCCCAGTCCTAAATGGGGTTGAATCACATGCAGTTTTTGGTCCTACGAGCAAGAGTTGTTTTCTGGTAAGGAAAGTCACTATTGTGCTCCCATTGCCATACACAGTGCAAATAGGACTCGTGTCTGTTCCTAGCAAGTACAGTGTATTGGACTGAAGAGGAGCTACTGTTCTTTTCAGTTTCCTAAGCAGAGTTGAACTAGATATGGCCCATGTATGTAGGAAGCACAGTTCTTTTGTTCTGAGAATGCTCACTGTTCTGGCCCTATAGGAAACACATTAGCGTTGAAGAGTGCTCTTTTCTCAATGTAGAGTGTGTTTCTTGTAAGTCGAGCTAGCGTTTGTTTCCCAGTCCTAAATGGAGTTGAATCACAACCAGTTTTTGGTCCTACGAGCAAGAGTTGTTTTCTGGTAAGGAAAGTCACTATTGTGCTCCCATTTCCTTACACAGTGCAAATAGCACTGGCGTCTGTTCCCAGCAAGTACAGTGTATTGGACTGAAGAGGAGCTACTGTTCTTGTCAGTTTCCTAAGCAGAGTTGAACTAGATATGGCCCCTGTGTGTAGGAAGCACATTTCTTTTGTTCTG
>NW_026736596.1:0-65000 GCF_949786415.1 Peromyscus eremicus | reverse complement strand
AACACAGGAGAGTAGAAGAGTGCTCTTTTCTCAAAAGCAGAGTGTGTTTCTTGTAAGGCGAGCTAGTGTTTGTTTGCAAGTCCTAAATGGAGTTGAATCACATGTAGTTTCTTGTCCTGCAAGCAACAGTTGTTTTCTGGTAAGAAGAGTCACTACTGTGCTCCCATTGCCATACACAGTGCAAATAGCACTCGCCTCTGTTTCCAGCAAGTACAGTGTATTGGACTGAAGAGAAGCTACTGTTCTCGTCAGTTTCCTAAGTGGAGTTAAACTAGATAGGCCCTTACATTGGAAGCACAGTTCTTTTGTTCTGAGCAAGCTCACTGTTCTGGCCCAAAGGAAACAGTAGATCAGAAGAGTGCTCTTTTCTCAAAAGCAGAGTGTGTTTCTTGTAAGGCGAGCTAGTGTTTGTTTCCCAATAAGAAAAGGATTTGAATCACATGCAGTTTCTGGTCCTATGAGCAAGAGTTGTTTTGTGGTAAAAAGAGTCACTTTTGTGCTCCATTCGCCATACACAGTGCAAAGAACACTGGCGTCTGATCCCAGCAAGTACAGTGTATTGGACTGAAGAGAAGCTAAAGTTCTTGTCAGTTTCCTAAGCAGAGTTGAAGTAGATATGGCCCATGTGTGTAGGAAGCACAGTTCTTTTGTTCTGAGCAAGCTCACTGTTTTGTCCCTATAGGAAACACAGGAGAGTAGAAGAGTGCTCTTTTCTCAAAAGCAGAGTGTGTTTCTTGTAAGGCGAGCTAGCGTTTGTTTCCCAGTCCTAAATGGAGTTGAATCACATGAAGATTCTTTTCCTAGTAACAAGAGTTGTTTTCTGGTAAGAAGAGTCACTATTGCGCTCCCATTGACATACACAGTGCAAATAGCACGCGCTTCTGTTCCCAGCAAGTACAGTGTATTGGACTGAAGAGAAGCTACTCTTCTAGTCAGTTTCCTCAGTGGAGTTGAATTAGATATGGCCCGTACGTCGGAAGCACAGTTCTTTTGTTCTGAGCAAGCTCACTGTTCTGGCCCTATAGGAAACACAGTAGATTAGAAGAGTGCTCTTTTCTCAAAAGCAGAGTGTGTTTCTTGTAAGGCGAGCTAGTGTTTGTTTCCCAGTCAGAAATGGAGTTGAATCACATGCAGTTTCTGGTCCTACAAGGAGGAGTTGTTTTCTGGTAAGAAGAGTCACTATTGTGCTCCCATTGCCATACACAGTGCAAATAGCACTGGCGTCTGTTCCCAGCAAGTACAGTGAATTGGACTGAATAGAAGCTCCTGTTCTCATCAGTTTCCTAAGTGGAGTTGAACTACATATGGCCCATAAGTCGGAAGCACAGTTCTTTTGTTCTGAGCAAGCTCACTGTTCTGGCCCTGTAGGAAACACAGTAGATTAGAAGAGTGCTCTTTTCTCAAAAGCAGAGTGTGTTTCTTGTAAGGCGAGCTAGTGTTTGTTTCCCAGTCAGAAATGGAGTTGAATCACATGCAGTTTCTGGTCCTACAAGGAGGAGTTGTTTTCTGGTAAGAAGAGTCACTATTGTGCTCCCATTGCCATACACAGTGCAAATAGCACTGGCGTCTGTTCCCAGCAAGTACAGTGAATTGGACTGAAGAGAAGCTCCTGTTCTCGTCAGTTTCCTAAGTGGAGTTGAACTACATATGCCCCATAAGTCGGAAGCACAGTTCTTTTGTTCTGAGCAAGCTCACTGTTCTGGCCCTGTAGGAAACACAGTAGATTAGAAGAGTGCTCTTTTCTCAAAAGCAGAGTGTGTTTCTAGTAAGGCGAGCTATTATTTGTTTCCAAGTCAGAAATGGAGTTGAATCACTTGCAGTTTATGGTCCTTCGAGCAAGAGTTGTTTTCTTGTAAGAAGAGTCACTATTGTGCTCCATTTGCCATACACAGTGCAAATAGCACTGGCGTCTGTTCCCAGCAAGTACAGTGTATTGGACTGAAGAGAAGCTACTGTTCTCCTCAGTTTCCTAAGTGGAGTTGAACTAGATATGGCCCGTATGTTGGAAGCACAGTTCTTTTGTTCTGAGCAAGCTAACTGTTCTGGTCCTATAGGAAACACAGTAGATTAGAAGAGTGCTCTTTTCTCAAAAGCAGAGTGTGTTTCTTGAGATGCGAGCTAGTGTTTGTTTCCCAATCAGAAAAGGATTTGAATCACATGCAGTTTCTGGTCCTATGAGCAAGAGTTGTTTTGTGGTAAAAAAAAAAAAGTCACTTTTGTGTTCCCTTAGCCATACACAGTGCAAAGAGCACTCGCGTCTGTTTCCAGCAAGTACAGTGTATTGGACTGAAGAGAAGCTACTGTTCTTGTCAGGTTCCTAAGTGGAGTTGAACTAGATATGGCCCGTGTGTTGGAAGCACAGTGCTTTTGTGCTGAGCAAGCTCACTGTTCTGGCCCTATAGGAAACACAGTAGAGTAGAAGAGTGCTCTTTTCTCAAAAGCAGAGTGTGTTTCTTGTAAGGCAAGCTGGTGTTTGTTTCCCAGTCCTAAATGGAGTTGAATCACATGCAGTTTCTGGTCCTACGAGGAGGAGTTGTTTTCAGGTAAGAAGAGTCACTATTGCGCTCCCATTGCCATACACAGTGCAAATAGCACTGGCGTCTGTTCCCAGCAAGTACAGTGTATTGGACTGAAGAGAAGCTACTGTTCTCCTCAGTTTCCTAAGTGGAGTTGAACTAGATATGGCCCGTACGTCGGAAGCACAGTTCTTTTGTTCTGAGCAAGCTCAATGTTCTGGCCCTATAGGAAACACAGTAGATTAGAAGAGTGCTCTTTTCTCAAAAGCAGAGTTTGTTTCTTGTAAGGAGAGCTAGTGTTTGTTTCCCAATCAGAAAAGGATTTGAATCACATACAGTTTCTGGTCCTATGAGCAAGAGTTGTTTTGTGGTAAAAAAGAGTCACTTTTGTGCTCCATTCGCCATACACAGTGCAAAGAGCACTCGCTTCTGATCCAAGCAAGTACAGTGTATTGGACTGAAGAAAAGCTACTGTTCTTCTCAGTTTCCTAAGCAGAGTTGAACTAGATATGGCCCGTGTGTCGGAAGCACAGTGCTTTTCTTCAGAGCAAGCTCACTGTTCTGGCCCTATAGGAAACACAGTAGATTAGAAGAGTGCTCTTTTCTCAAAGGCAGAATGTGTTCCTTGTAAGGCGAGCTAGTATTTGTCTCCCAGTCAGAAATGGAGTTGAATCACACGCAGTTTCTTGTCTTATGAGCAAGAGTTGTTTTCTGCTAAGAAGAGTCACTATTGCGCTCCCATTACCATACACAGTACAAATAGCACTCACGTCTGTTCCCAGCAAGTACAGTGTATTGGACTGAAGAGAAGCTACTGTTCTTTTCAGTTTCCTAAGCAGAGCTGAAGTAGATATGGCCCGTGTGTGTAGGAAGCACAGTTCTTTTGTTCTGAGCAAGCTCACTGTTCTGGCCCTATAGGAAACACAGGAGAGTAGAAGAGTGCTCTTTTCTCAAAAGTAGAGTGTGTTTCTTGTAAGGCCAGCTAGTGTTTGTTTTCCAGTCCTAAATGGAGTTGAATCACATGAAGTTTCTTGTCCTACGAGCAAGAGTTGTTTTCTGGTAAGAAGAGTCACTATTGCGCTCCCATTGCCATACACAGTGCAAATAGCACTCGTGTCTGTTCCCAGCAAGGACAGTGTATTGGACTGAAGAGAAGCTACTGTTCTTGTCAGGTTCCTAAGTGGAGTTGAACTAGATATGGCCTATCATTCGGAAGCACAGTGCTTTTGTTCTGAGCAAGCTCACTGTTCTGGCCCTATAGGAAACACAGTAGATTAGAAGAGTGCTCTTTTCTGAAAAGCAGAGTGTGTTTCTTGTAAGGCGAGCTAGTATTTGTTTCCCAGTCAGAAATGGAGTTGAATCACTTGCAGTTTATGGTCCTTCGAGCAAGAGTTGTTTTCTTGTAAGAAGAGTCACTACTGTGCTCCATTTGCCATACACAGTGCAAATAGCACTCGCGTCTGTTACCAGCAAGTACAGTGTATTGGACTGAAGAGAAGCTACTGTTCTTCTCAGTTTCCTAAGGGGAGTTGAACTAGATATGGCCCGTACGTTGGAAGCACAGTTCTTTTGTTCTGAGCAAGCTCACTGTTCTGGCCCTATAGGAAACACAGTAGATTAGAAGAGTGCTCTTTTCTCAAAAGCAGAGTGTGTTTCTTGAAAGGCGAGCTAGTGTTTGTTTCCCAATCAGAAAAGGATTTGAATCACATGCAGTTTCTGGTCCTATGAGCAAGAGTTGTTTTGTGGTAAAAAAAAGTCACTTTTGTGCTCCCTTCGCCATACACAGTGCAAAAAGCACTCGTGTCTGTTTCCAGCAAGTACAGTGTATTGGACTGAAGAGAAGCTACTGTTCTTGTCAGGTTCCTAAGTGGAGTTGAACTAGATATGGCCCGTGTGTTGGAAGCACAGTGCTTTTGTGCTGAGCAAGCTCACTGTTCTGGCCCTATAGGAAACACAGTAGAGTAGAAGAGTGCTCTTTTCTCAAAAGCAGAGTGTGTTTCTTGTAAGGCAAGCTAGTGTTTGTTTCCCAGTCCTAAATGGAGTTGAATCACATGCAGTTTCTTGTCCTACGAGCAAGAGTTGTTTTCTGGTAAGAAGAGTCACTATTGTGCTCCTATTGCCATACACAGTGCAAATAGCACTCGCGTCTGTTCCCAGCAAGTACAGTGTTTTGGACTGAAAAGAAGCTACTGTTCTCGTCAGTTTCCTAAGTCGAGTTGAACTAGATATGGCCCGAACATCGGAAGCACAGATCTTTTGCTCTGAGGAAGCTCACTGTTCTGGCCCTATAGGAAACACAGTAGATCAGAAGAGTGCTCTTTTCTCAAAAGCAGAGTGTGTTTCTTGTAAGGAGAGCTAGTGTTTGTTTCCCAATCAGAAAAGGATTTGAATCACATACAGTTTCTGGTCCTATGAGCAAGAGTTGTTTTGTGGTAAAAAGAGTCACTTCTGTGCTCCATTCGCCATACACAGTGCAAAGAGCACTCGCTTCTGATCCGGGCAAGTACAGTGTATTGGACTGAAGAGAAGCTACTGTTCTTCTCAGTTTCTTAAGCAGAGTTGAACTAGATATGGCCCGTGTGTCGGAAGCACAGTGCTTTTCTTCTGAGCAAGCTCACTGTTCTGGCCCTATAGGAAACACAGTAGATTAGAAGAGTGCTCTTTTCTCAAAAGCAGAATGTGTTCCTTGTAAGGCGAGCTAGTATTTGTCTCCCAGTCAGAAATGGAGTTGAATCACATGCAGTTTCTGGTCCTACGAGCAGGAGTTGTTTTCTGGTAAGAAGAGTCACTATTGTGCTCCCATTTCCATACACAGTGCAAATAGCACTGGCGTCTGTTCCCAGCAAGTACAGTGTATTGTACTGAAGAGAAGCTCCTGTTCTCATCAGTTTCCTAAGTGGAGTTGAACTAGATATGGCCCATACGTCGGAAGCACACTTCTTTTGTTCTGAGCAAGCTCACTGTTCGGGCCCTGTAGGAAACACAGTAGATTAGAAGTGTGCTCTTTTGTCAAAAGCAGAGCGTGGTTCTTGTAAGGCGAGCTAGTATTTGTTTCCCAGTCAGAAATGGAGTTGAATCACTTGCAGTTTTTGGTCCTTCGAGCAAGAGTTGTTTTCTTGTAAGAAGAGTCACTATTGTGCTCCATTTGCCATATACAGTGCAAATAGCACTCGCGTCTGTTCCCAGCAAGTAAGTGTATTGGACTGAAGAGAAGCTACTGTTCTCCTCAGTTTCCTAAGAGGAGTTAACCTAGATAGGCCAATACATTGGAAGCACAGTTCTTTTGTTCTGAGAAAGCACACTGTTCTGGCCCAAAGGAAACACAGTAGATCAGAAGAGTGCTCTTTTCTCAAAAGCAGAGTGTGTTTCTTGTAAGGCGAGCTAGTGTTTGTTTCCCAATAAGAAAAGGATTTGAATCACATGCAGTTTCTGGTCCTATGAGCAAGAGTTGTTTTGTGGTAAAAAAGAGTCACTTTTGTGCTCCATTCGCCATACACAGTGCTTAGAACACTGACGTCTGATCCCAGCAAGTACAGTGTATTGGACTGAAGAGAAGCTAAAGTTCTTGTCAGTTTCCTAAGCAGAGTTGAAGTAGATATGGCCCGTGTGTGTAGAAAGCACAGTTCTTTTGTTCTGAGCAAGCTAACTATTCCTGCCCTATAGGAAACACAGTAGATTAGAAGAGTGCTCTTTTCTCAAAAGCAGAGTGTGTTTCTTGTAAGGCGAGCTAACGTTTGTTTCCCAGTCCTAAATGGAGTTGAATCACATGAAGATTCTTTTCCTAGTAACAAGAGTTGTTTTCTGGTAAGAAGAGTCACTATTGTGCTCCCATTGACATACACAGTGCAAATAGCACGCGCTTCTGTTCCCAGCAAGTACAGTGTATTGGACTGAAGAGAAGCTACTCTTCTGGTCATTTTCCTCAGTGGAGTTGAATTAGATATGGCCCGTATGTGGGAAGCACAGTTCTTTTGTTCTGAGCAAGCTCACTGTTCTGGCCCTATAGGAAACACAGTAGATTAGAAGAGTGCTCTTTTCTCAAAAGCAGAGAGTGTTTCTTGTAAGGCGAGCTAGTGTTTGTTTCCCAGTCAGAAATGGAGTTGAATCACATGCAGTTTCTTGTCCTATGAGCAAGAGTTGTTTTTTGGTAAAAAAGAGTCACTTTTGTGCTCCATTCGCCATACACAGTGCAAAGAGCACTCGCTTCTGATCCCAGCAAGTACAGTGTATTGGACTGAAGAAAATCTACTGTTCTTCTCTGTTTCCTAAGCAGAGTTGAACTAGATATGCCCCGTGTGTCGGAAGCACAGTGCTTTTGTTCTGAGCAAGCTCACTGTTCTGGCCCTATAGGAAACACAGTAGATTAGAAGAGTGCTCTTTTCTCAAAAGCAGAATGTGTTCCTTGTAAGGCGAGCTAGTATTTGTCTCCCAGTCAGAAATGGAGTTGAATCACATGCAGTTTCTTGTCTTACGAGCAAGAGTTGTTTTCTGGTAAGAAGAGTCACTATTGCACTCCCATTGCCATACACAGTGCAAATAGCACTGGCGTCTGTTCCCAGCAAGTACAGTGTATTGGACTGAAGAGAAGCTACTGTTCTTTTCAGTTTCCTAAGCAGAGCTGAAGTAGATATGGCCCGTGTGTGTAGGAAGCACAGTTCTTTTGTTCTGTGCAAGCTCACTGTTCTGGCCCTATAGGAAACACAGTAGATTAGAAGAGTGCTCTTTTCTCAAAAGCAGAATGTGTTCCTTGTAAGGCGAGCTAGTATTTGTCTCCCAGTCAGAAATGGAGTTGAATCACACGCAGTTTCTTTTTTTATGAGCAAGAGTTGTTTTCTGCTAAGAAGAGTCACTAATGCGCTCCCATTGCCATACACAGTGCAAATAGCACTCGCGTCTGTTCCCAGCAAGTACAGTGTATTGGACTGAAGAGAAGCTACTGTTCTTGTCAGGTTCCTAAGTGGAGTTGAACTAGATATGGCCTATCATTCGGAAGCACAGTGCTTTTGTTCTGAGCAAGCTCACTGTTCTGGCCCTATAGGAAACACAGTAGATTAGAAGAGTGCTCTTTTCTCAAAAGCAGAGTGTGTTTCTTGTAAGCCGAGCTAGTATTTGTTTCCCAGTCAGAAATGGAGTTGAATCACATGCAGTTTCTTGTCCTACAAGCAAGAGTTTTTTTCTGGTAAGAAGAGTCACTATTGTGCTCTGATTGCCATACACAGTGCAAATAGCACTCCCATCTGTTCCCAGCAAGTACAGTGTATTGGACTGAAGAGAAGCTACTGTTCTCGTCAGTTTCCTAAGTAGAGTTGAACTAGATATGGCCCGTACATTGGAAGCACAGTTCTTTTGTTCTGAGCAAGCTCACTGTTCTGGCCCTGTAGGAAACACAGTAGATTAGAAGAGTGCTCTTTTCTCAAAAGCAGAGTGTGTTTCTTGTAAGGCGAGCTAGTATTTGTTTCCCAGTCAGAAATGGAGTTGAATCACTTGCAGTTTATGGTCCTTCGAGCAAGAGTTGTTTTCTTGTAAGAAGAGTCACTATTGTGCTCCATTTGCCATACACAGTGCAAATAGCACTCGCGTCTGTTCCCAGCAAGTACAGTGTATTGGACTGAAGAGAAGCTACTGTTCTCCTCAGTTTCCTAAGTGGAGTTGAACTAGATATGGCCCATACGTTGGAAGCACAGTTCTTTTGTTCTGAGCGAGCTAACTGTTCTGGCCCTATAGGAAACACAGTAGATTAGAAGAGTGCTCTTTTCTCAAAAGCAGAGTGTGTTTCTTGAAAGGCGAGCTACTGTTTGTTTCCAAATCAGAAAAGGATTTGAATCACATGCAGTTTCTGGTCCTGTGAGCAAGAGTTGTTTTGTGGTAAAAAAAAGTCACTTTTGTGCTCCCTTCGCCATACACAGTGCAAAGAGCACTCGCGTCTGTTTCCAGCAAGTACAGTGTATTGGACTGAAGAGAAGCTACTGTTCTTGTCAGGTTCCTAAGTGGAGTTGAACTAGAAATGGCCCGTGTGTTGGAAGCACAGTGCTTTTGTGCTGAGCAAGCTCACTGTTCTGGCCCTATAGGAAACACAGTAGAATAGATGAGTGCTCTTTTCTCAAAAGCAGAGTGTGTTTCTTGTAAGGCAAGCTAGTGTTTGTTTCCCAGTCCTAAACGGAGTTGAATCACATGCAGTTTCTTGTCCTACGAGCAAGAGTTGTTTTCTGGTAAGAAGAGTCACTATTGCGCTCCTATTGCCATACACAGTGCAAATAGCACTCGCGTCTGTTCCCAGCAAGTACAGTGTTTTGGACTGAAAAAAAGCTACTGTTCTCGTCAGTTTCCTAATTGGAGTTGAACTAGATATGGCCCGAACATCGGAAGCACATATCTTTTGTTCTGAGGAAGCTCACTGTTCTGGCCCTATAGGAAACACAGTAGATTAGAAGAATGCTCTTTTCTCAAAAGCAGAGAGTGTTTCTTGTTAGGCGAGCTAGTGTTTGTTTCCCAATCAGAAAAGGATTTGAATCACATGCAGTTTCTGGTCCTATGAGCAAGAGTTGATTTGTGGTAAAAAGAGTCACTTTTGTGCTCCATTCGCCATAAACAGTGCAAAGAGCACTGCAAGTACAGTGTATTGGACTGAAGAGAAGCTACTGTTCTTGTCAGTTTCCTAAACAGAGTTGAACTAGATATGGCCCGTGTGTGTAGGAAGCACAGATCTTTTGTTCTGAGCAAGCTCACTGTTCTGGCCCTATAGGAAACACAGGAGAGTAGAAGAGTGCTCTTTTCTCAAAAGCATAGTGTGTTTCTTGTAAGGCAAGCTAGTGTTTGTTTCCCAGTCCTAAATGGATTTGAATCACATGCAGTTTCTTGTCCTACAAGCAAGAGTTGTTTTCTGGTAAGTAGAGTCACTATTGTGCTCCCATGGCCATACACATTGCAAATAGCACTCGTGTCTGTTCCCAGCAAGTACAGTGTATTGGACTGAAGAGAAGCTACTGTTCTCGTCAGTTTCCTAAGTAGAGTTGAACTAGATATGTCCCGTACGTCGGAAGCACAGATCTTTTGTTCTGAGCAAGCTCACTGTTCTGGCCCTGTAGGAAACACATTAGATTAGAAGAGTGCTCTTTTCTCAAAAGCAGAGTGTGTTTCTTGTAAGACGAGCTACTATTTGTTTCCCAGTCAGAAATGGAGTTGAATCACTTGCAGTTTATGGTCCTTCGAGCAAGAGTTGTTTTCTGGTAAGAAGAGTCACTATTGTGTTCCATTTGCCATACACAGTGCAAATAGCACTCGCATCTGTTCCCAGCAAGTACAGTGTATTGGACTGAAGATAAGCTACTGTTCTCCTCAGTTTCCTAAGTGGAGTTGAACTAGATATGGCCCGTACGTTGGAAGCACAGTTCTTTTGTTCTGAGCAAGCTACCTGTTCTGGCCCTATAGGAAACACAGTAGATTAGAAGAGTGCTCTTTCTCAAAAGCAGAGTGTGTTTCTTGTAAGGCAAGCTAGTGTTTGTTTCCCAGTCCTACATGGAGTTGAATCACATGCAGTTTCTTGTCCTACGAGCAAGAGTTGTTTTCTGGTAAGAAGAGTCACTATTGAGCTCCTATTGCCATACACAGTGCAAATAGCACTCGCGTCTGTTCCCAGCAAGTACAGTGTTTTGGACTGAAAAGAAGCTACTGTTCTCGTCAGTTTCCTAAGTGGAGTTGAACTAGATATGGCCCGAACATCGGAAGCACAGATCTTTTGTTCTGAGGAAGCTCACTGTTCTGGCCCTATAGGAAACACAGTAGATTAGAAGAGTGCTCTTTTCTCAAAAGCAGAGAGTGTTTCTTGTAAGGCGAGCTAGTGTTTGTTTCCCAATCAGAAAAGGATTTGAATCACATGCAGTTTCTGGTCCTATGAGCAAGAGTTGATTTGTGGTAAAAAGAGTCACTTTTGTGCTCCATTCGCCATAAACAGTGCAAAGAGTGCTTGCGTCTGATCCCAGCAAGTACAGTGTATTGGACTGAAGAGAAGCTACTGTTCTTGTCAGTTTCCTAAACAGAGTTGAACTAGATATGGCCCGTGTGTGTAGGAAGCACAGATCTTTTGTTCTGAGCAAGCTCACTGTTCTGGCCCTATAGGAAACACAGGAGAGTAGAAGAGTGCTCTTTTCTCAAAAGCAGAGTGTGTTTCTTGTAAGGCAAGCTAGTGTTTGTTTCCCAGTACTAAATGGAGTATAATCACATGCAGTTTCTTGTCCTACAAGCGAGAGTTGTTTTCTGGTAAGAAGAGTCACTATTGTGCTCCCATTGCCATACACAGTGCAAATAGCACTCGTGTCTGTTCCCAGCAAGTACAGTGTATTGGACTGAAGAGAAGCTACTGTTCTCGTCAGTTTCCTAAGTGGAGTTGAACTAGATATGGCCCGTACGTCGGAAGCACAGTTCTTTTGTTCTGAGCAAGCTCACTGTTCTGGCCCTATAGGAAACACAGTAGATTAGAAGAGTGCTCTTTTCTCAAAAGCAGAATGTGTTCCTTGTAAGGCGAGGTAGTATTTGTCTCCCAGTCAGAAATGGAGTTGAATCACATGCAGTTTCTGGTCCTACGAGCAGGAGTTGTTTTCTGGTAAGAAGAGTCACTATTGTGCTCCCATTTCCATACACAGTGCAAATAGCACTGGCGTCTGTTCCCAGCAAGTACAGTGTATTGTACTGAAGAGAAGCTCCTGTTCTCGTCAGTTTCCTAAGTGGAGTTGAACTAGATATGGCCCATACGTCGGAAGCACACTTCTTTTGTTCTGAGCAAGCTCACTGTTCGGGCCCTGTAGGAAACACAGTAGATTAGAAGTGTGCTCTTTTGTCAAAAGCAGAGCGTGGTTCTTGTAAGGCGAGCTAGTATTTGTTTCCCAGTCAGAAATGGAGTTGAATCACTTGCAGTTTTTGGTCCTTCGAGCAAGAGTTGTTTTCTTGTAAGAAGAGTCACTATTGTGCTCCATTTGCCATATACAGTGCAAATAGCACTCGCGTCTGTTCCCAGCAAGTAAGTGTATTGGACTGAAGAGAAGCTACTGTTCTCCTCAGTTTCCTAAGAGGAGTTAACCTAGATAGGCCAATACATTGGAAGCACAGTTCTTTTGTTCTGAGAAAGCACACTGTTCTGGCCCAAAGGAAACACAGTAGATCAGAAGAGTGCTCTTTTCTCAAAAGCAGAGTGTGTTTCTTGTAAGGCGAGCTAGTGTTTGTTTCCCAATAAGAAAAGGATTTGAATCACATGCAGTTTCTGGTCCTATGAGCAAGAGTTGTTTTGTGGTAAAAAAGAGTCACTTTTGTGCTCAATTCGCCATACACAGTGCAAAGAACACTGACGTCTGATCCCAGCAAGTACAGTGTATTGGACTGAAGAGAAGCTAAAGTTCTTGTCAGTTTCCTAAGCAGAGTTGAAGTAGATATGGCCCGTGTGTGTAGGAAGCACAGTTCTTTTGTTCTGAGCAAGCTAACTATTCCTGCCCTATAGGAAACACAGGAGAGTAGAAGAGTGCTCTTTTCTCAAAAGCAGAGTGTGTTTCTTGTAAGGCGAGCTAGCGTTTGTTTCCCAGTCCTAAATGGAGTTGAATCACATGAAGATTCTTTTCCTAGTAACAAGAGTTGTTTTCTGGTAAGAAGAGTCACTATTGTGCTCCCATTGACATACACAGTGCAAATAGCACTCGCTTCTGATTCCAGCAAGTACAGTGTATTTGACTGAAGAGAAACTACTCTTCTAGTCAGTTTCCTCAGTGGAGTTGAATTAGATATGGCCCGTATGTGGGAAGCACAGTTCTTTTGTTCTGAGCAAGCTCACTGTTCTGGCCCTATAGGAAACACAGTAGATTAGAAGAGTGCTCTTTTCTCAAAAGCAGAGAGTGTTTCTTGTAAGGCGAGCTAGTGTTTGTTTCCCAGTCAGAAATGGAGTTGAATCACATGCAGTTTCTGGTCCTATGAGCAAGAGTTGTTTTGTGGTAAAAAAGAGTCACTTTTGTGCTCCATTCGCCATACACAGTGCAAAGAGCACTCGCTTCTGATCCCAGCAAGTACAGTGTATTGGACTGAAGAAAATCTACTGTTCTTCTCAGTTTCCTAAGCAGAGTTGAACTAGATATGGCCCGTGTGTCGGAAGCACAGTGCTTTTGTTCTGAGCAAGCTCACTGTTCTGGCCCTATAGGAAACACAGTAGATTAGAAGAGTGCTCTTTTCTCAAAAGCAGAATGTGTTCCTTGTAAGGCGAGCTAGTATTTGTCTCGCAGTCAGAAATGGAGTTGAATCACACGCAGTTTCTTGTCTTAAGAGCAAGAGTTGTTTTCTGCTAAGAAGAGTCACTATTGCGCTCCCATTGCCATACACAGTGCAAATAGCACTGGCGTCTGTTCCCAGCAAGTACAGTGTATTGGACTGAAGAGAAGCTACTGTTCTTTTCAGTTTCCTAAGCAGAGCTGAAGTAGATATGGCCCGTGTGTGTAGGAAGCACAGTTCTTTTGTTCTGTGCAAGCTCACTGTTCTGGCCCTATAGGAAACACAGTAGATTAGAAGAGTGCTCTTTTCTCAAAAGCAGAATGTGTTCCTTGTAAGGCGAGCTAGTATTTGTCTCCCAGTCAGAAATGGAGTTGAATCACACGCAGTTTCTTTTTTTATGAGCAAGAGTTGTTTTCTGCTAAGAAGAGTCACTAATGCGCTCCCATTGCCATACACAGTGCAAATAGCACTCGCATCTGTTCCCAGCAAGTACAGTGTATTGGACTGAAGAGAAGCTACTGTTCTCGTCAGTTTCCTATGTGGAGTTGAACTACATATGGACCCTACTTCGGAAGCACAGTGCTTTTGTTCTGAGCAAGCTCACTGTTCTGGCCCTATAGGAAACACAGTAGATTAGAAGAGTGCTCTTTTCTCAAAAGCAGAGTGTGTTTCTTGTAAGGCGAGCTAGTATTTGTTTCCCAGTCAGAAATGGAGTTGAATCACTTGCAGTTTATGGTCCTTCGAGCTAGAGTTGTTTTCTTGTAAGAAGAGTCACTATTGTGCTCCATTTGCCATACACAGTGCAAATAGCACTCCCATCTGTTCCCAGCAAGTACAGTGTATTGGACTGAAGAGAAGCTACTGTTCTCGTCAGTTTCCTAAGCAGAGTTGAACTAGATATGTCCCGTAAGTCAGAAGCACAGTTCTTTTGTTCTGAGCAAGCTCACTGTTTTGGCCGTTTAGGAAAAGCAGTAGATTAGAAGAGTGCTCTTTTCTCAAAAGCAGAGTGTGTTTCTTGTAAGGCGAGCTAGTGTTTGTTTCCCAATCAGAAAAGGATTTGAATCACATGCAGTTTCTGGTCCTATGAGCAAGAGTTGTTTTGTGGTAAAAAGAGTCACTTTTGTGCTCCATTTGCCATACACAGTGCAAATAGCTCTCGCGTCTGTTCCCAGCAAGTACAGTATATTGGACTGAAGAGAAGCTACTGTTCTTGTCAGTTTCCTAAGCAGAGTTGAACTAGATATGGCCCGTGTGTCGGAAGCACAGTGCTTTTGTTCTGAGCAAGCTCACTGTTCTGTCCCTATAGGAAACACAGTAGATTAGAAGAGTGCTCTTTTCTGAATAGTAGAGCGTGTTTCTTGTAAGGCGAGCTAGTGTTTGTTTCCCAGTCCTATATGGAGTTGAATCACATGCAGGTTCTTGTCCTACGAGCAAGAGTTGTTTTCTGGTAAGAAGAGTCACTATTGCGCTCCCATTGCCATACACAGTGCAAATAGCACTCGTGTCTGTTCCCAGCAAGTACAGTGTATTGGACTGAAGAGAAGCTACTGTTCTCGTCAGTTTCCTAAGTGGAGTTGAACTAGATATGGCCCGTATGTTGGAAGCACAGTTCTTTTGTTCTGAGCAAGCTCACTGTTCTGGCCCTATAGGAAACACAGTAGATTAGAAGAGTGCTCTTTTCTCAAAAGCAGATTGTGTTTCTTGTAAGGCGAGCTACTATTTGTTTCCCAGTCAGAAATGGAGTTGAATCACATGCAGTTTCTTGTCCTACGAGCAGGAGTTGTTTTCTGGTAAGAAGAGTCACTATTGCGCTCCATTTGCCATACACAGTGCAAATAGCACTCGCGTCTGTTCCCAGCAAGTACAGTGTATTGGACTGAGAGAAGCTACTGTTCTCCTCAGTTTCTTAAGTGGAGTTCAACTAGATATGGCAAGTACATCAGAAGCACAGTTCTTTTGTTCTGAGCAAGCTCACTGTTCTGGCCCTATAGGAAACACAGTAGATTAGAAGAGTGCTCTTTTCTCAAAAGCAGAGTGTGTTTCTTGTAAGGCGAGCTAGGGTTTGTTTCCCAATCAGAAAAGGATTTGAATCACATGCAGTTTCTGGTCCTATGAGGAAGAGTTGTTTTGTGGTAAAAAGAGTCACTTTTGTGCTCCATTGGCCATACACAGTGCAAATAGCACTCGCGTCTGTTCCCAGCAAGTACAGTGTATTGGACTGAAGAGAAGCTACTGTTCTTGTCAGTTTCCTAAGCAGAGTTGAACTAGATATGGCCCGTGTGTCGGAAGCACAGTTCTTTTGTTCTGAGCAAGCTCACTGTTCTGGCCCTATAGAAAACACAGTAGATTAGAAGAGTGCTCTTTTCTCAAAAGCAGAGTGTGTTTCTTGTAAGGCGAGCTACTATTTGTTTCCCAGTCAGAATTGGAGTTGAATCACATGTAGTTTCTGGTCCTAAGAGCAAGAGTTGTTTTCTGGTAAGAAGAGTCACTATTGTGCTCCCATTGCCATAAACAGTGCAAATAGCACTCGCGTCTGTTCCCAGCAAGTACAGTGTATTGGACTGAAGAGAAGCTACTGTTCTCGTCAGTTTCTTAAGTGGAGTTGAACAAGATATGGCCCGTACATGGGAAGCACAGTTCTTTTGTTCTGAGCTAGCTCACTGTTCTGGCCCTATAGGAAACACAGTAGATTAGAAGAGTGCTCTTTTCTCAAAAGCAGAGTGTGTTTCTTGTAAGGCGAGCTACTATTTGTTTCCCAGTCAGAAATGGAGTTGAATCACATGTAGTTTCTTGTCCTTCGAGCAAGAGTTGTTTTCTGGTAAGAAGAGTCACTATTGTGCTCCCATTTCCATACACAGTGCAAATAGCACTCGAGTCTGATCCCAGCAAGTACAGTGTATTGGACTGAAGAGAAGCTACTGTTCTCATCAGTTTCCTAAGTGGAGTTGAACTAGATATGGCCCGTACGTCAGAAGCACAGTTCTTTTGTTCTGAGCAAGCTCACTCTTTTGGCCGTTTAGGAAAAGCAGTAGATTAGAAGAGTGCTCTTTTCTCAAAAGCAGAGTGTGTTTCTTGTAAGGCGAGCTAGTGTTTGTTTCCCAATCAGAAAAGGATTTGAATCACATGCAGTTTCTGGTCCTACGAGCAAGAGTTGTTTTCTGGTAAGAAGAGTCACTATTGTGCTCCCATTGCCATACACAGTGCAAATAGCACTCGCGTCTGTTCCCAGCAAGTACAGTGTATTGGACTGAAGAGAATCTACTGTTCTCTTCAGTTTCCTAAGTCGAGTTGAACTAGATATGGCCCGTACGTCAGAAGCACAGTTCTTTTGTTCTGAGCAAGCTCACTGTTTTGGCCTTTAAGGAAAAGCAGTAGATTAGAAGAGTGCTCTTTTCTCAAAAGCAGAGTGTGTTTCTTTTAAGGCGAGCTACTATTTGTTTCCCAGTCAGAAATGGAGTTGAATCACATGTAGTTTCTGGTCCTTCGAGCAAGAGTTGTTTTCTGGTAAGAAGAGTCACTATTGTGCTCCCATTGCCATACACAGTGCAAATAGCACTCGAGTCTGATCCCAGCAAGTACAGTGTATTGGACTGAAGAGAAGCTACTGTTCTCATCAGTTTCCTAAGTGGAGTTGAACTAGATATGGCCCGTATGTCAGAAGTACAGTTCTTTTGTTATGAGCAAGCTCACTCTTTTGGCCGTTTAGGAAAAGCAGTAGATTAGAAGAGTGCTCTTTTCTCAAAAGCAGAGTGTGTTTCTTGTAAGGCGAGCTAGTGTTTGTTTCCCAATCAGAAAAGGATTTGAATCACATGCAGTTTCTGGTCCTATGAGCAAGTGTTGTTTTGTGGTAAAAAGAGTCACTTTTGTGCTCCATTCGCCATACACAGTGCAAATAGCACTCGCATCTGTTCCCAGCAAGTACAGTGTATTGGACTGAAGAGAAGCTACTGTTCTTGTCAGTTTCCTAAGCAGAGTTGAACTAGATATGGCCCATGTGTCGGAAGCACAGTACTTTTGTTCTGAGCAAGCTCACTGTTCTGGCCCTATAGGAAACACAGTAGATTAGAAGAGTGCTCTTTTCTCAAAAGCAGAGTGTGTTTCTTGTTTGGCGAGCTACTATTTGTTTCCCAGTCAGAAATGGAGTTGAATCACATACAGTTTCTGGTCCTAGGAGCAAGAGTTGTTTTCTGGTAAGAAGAGTCACTATTGCGCTCCCATTGCCATACACATTGCAAATAGGACTCGCATCTGTTCCCAGCAAGTACCGTGTATTGGACTGAAGAGAAGCTACTGTTCTCGTCAGTTTCTTAAGTGGAGTTGAACTAGATATGGCCCGTACATGGGAAGCACAGTTCTTTTGTTCTGAGCTAGCTCACTCTTCTGGCCCTATAGGAAACACAGTAGATTAGAAGAGTGCTCTTTTGTCAAAAGCAGATTGTGTTTCTTGTAAGGCGAGCTACTATTTGTTTCCCAGTCAGAAATCGAGTTGAATCACATGCAGTTTCTTGTCCTATGATCAGGAGTTGTTTTCTGGTAAGAAGAGTCACTATTGCACTCCCATTGACATACACAGTGCAAATAGCACTGGCGTCTGTTCCCATCAAGTACAGTGTATTGGACTGAAGAGAAGCTACTGTTCTCATCAGTTTCCTAAGTGGAGTTGAACTAGATATGGCCCGTAGGTCGGAAGCACAGTTCTTTTGTTCTGAGCAAGCTCACTCTTCTGGTCCTATAGAAAACACAGCAGATTAGAAGAGTGCTCTTTTCTCAAAAGCAGAGTGTGTTTCTGGTAAGGCGAGCTAGTGTTTGTTTCCCAATCAGAAAAGGATTTGAATCACATGCAGTTTCTGGTCCTATGAGGAAGAGTTGTTTTGTGGTAAAAAGAGTCACTTTTGTGCTCCATTGGCCATACACAGTGCAAATAGCACTCGCGTCTGTTCCCAGCAAGTACAGTGTATTGGACTGAAGAGAAGCTACTGTTCTTGTCAGTTTCCTAAGCAGAGATTAACTAGATATGGCCCGTGTGTCGGAAGCACAGTGCTTTTGTTCTGAGCAAGCTCACTGTTCTGGCCCTATAGGAAACACAGTAGATTAGAAGTGTGCTCTTTTCTCAAAAGCAGAGTGTGTTTCTTGTAAGGCGAGCTAGGGTTTGTTTCCCAATCAGAAAAGGATTTGAATCACATGCAGTTACTGGTCGTATGAGTAAGAGTTGTTTTGTGGTAAAAAGAGTCACTTTTGTGCTCCATTCGCCATGCACAGTGCAAAGAGCACTCGCGTCTGTTCCCAGCAATTACAGTGTATTGGACTGAAGATAAGCTACTGTCTTGTCAGTTTCCTAAGTGGAGTTGAACTAGATTGGCCCGTACGTCGGAAGCACAGTTCTTTTGTTCTGAGCAAGCTCACTGTTCTGGCCCTATAGAAAACACAGTAGATTAGAAGTGTGCCCTTTTCTAAAAAGCAAAGTGTGTTTCTTGTAAGGCGAGCTACTATTTGTTTCCCAGTCAGAAATGGAGTTGAATCACATGTAGTTTCTGGTCCTACGAGCAAGAGTTGTTTTCTGGTAAGAAGAGTCACTATTGAGCTCCTATTGCCATACACAGTGCAAATAGCACTCGCGTCTGTTCCCAGCAAGTACAGTGTTTTGGACTGAAAAGAAGCTACTGTTCTCGTCAGTTTCCTAAGTGGAGTTGAACTAGATATGGCCCGAACATCGGAAGCACAGATCTTTTGTTCTGAGGAAGCTCACTGTTCTGGCCCTATAGGAAACACAGTAGATTAGAAGAGTGCTCTTTTCTCAAAAGCAGAGAGTGTTTCTTGTAAGGCGAGCTAGTGTTTGTTTCCCAATCAGAAAAGGATTTGAATCACATGCAGTTTCTGGTCCTATGAGCAAGAGTTGATTTGTGGTAAAAAGAGTCACTTTTGTGCTCCATTCGCCATAAACAGTGCAAAGAGCGCTTGCCTCTGATCCCAGCAAGTACAGTGTATTGGACTGAAGAGAAGCTACTGTTCTTGTCAGTTTCCTAAACAGAGTTGAACTAGATATGGCCCGTGTGTGTAGGAAGCACAGATCTTTTGTTCTGAGCAAGCTCACTGTTCTGGCCCTATAGGAAACACAGGAGAGTAGAAGAGTGCTCTTTTCTCAAAAGCAGAGTGTGTTTCTTGTAAGGCAAGCTAGTGTTTGTTTCCCAGTACTAAATGGAGTATAATCACATGCAGTTTCTTGTCCTACAAGCGAGAGTTGTTTTCTGGTAAGAAGAGTCACTATTGTGCTCCCATTGCCATACACAGTGCAAATAGCACTCGTGTCTGTTCCCAGCAAGTACAGTGTATTGGACTGAAGAGAAGCTACTGTTCTCGTCAGTTTCCTAAGTGGAGTTGAACTAGATATGGCCCGTACGTCGGAAGCACAGTTCTTTTGTTCTGAGCAAGCTCACTGTTCTGGCCCTATAGGAAACACAGTAGATTAGAAGAGTGCTCTTTTCTCAAAAGCAGAATGTGTTCCTTGTAAGGCGAGCTAGTATTTGTCTCCCAGTCAGAAATGGAGTTGAATCACATGCAGTTTCTGGTCCTACGAGCAGGAGTTGTTTTCTGGTAAGAAGAGTCACTATTGTGCTCCCATTTCCATACACAGTGCAAATAGCACTGGCGTCTGTTCCCAGCAAGTACAGTGTATTGTACTGAAGAGAAGCTCCTGTTCTCGTCAGTTTCCTAAGTGGAGTTGAACTAGATATGGCCCATACGTCGGAAGCACACTTCTTTTGTTCTGAGCAAGCTCACTGTTCGGGCCCTGTAGGAAACACAGTAGATTAGAAGTGTGCTCTTTTGTCAAAAGCAGAGCGTGGTTCTTGTAAGGCGAGCTAGTATTTGTTTCCCAGTCAGAAATGGAGTTGAATCACTTGCAGTTTTTGGTCCTTCGAGCAAGAATTGTTTTCTTGTAAGAAGAGTCACTATTGTGCTCCATTTGCAATATATACAGTGCAAATAGCACTCGCGTCTGTTCCCAGCAAGTAAGTGTATTGGACTGAAGAGAAGCTACTGTTCTCCTCAGTTTCCTAAGAGGAGTTAACCTAGATAGGCCAATACATTGGAAGCACAGTTCTTTTGTTCTGAGAAAGCACACTGTTCTGGCCCAAAGGAAACACAGTAGATCAGAAGAGTGCTCTTTTCTCAAAAGCAGAGTGTGTTTCTTGTAAGGCGAGCTAGTGTTTGTTTCCCAATAAGAAAAGGATTTGAATCACATGCAGTTTCTGGTCCTATGAGCAAGAGTTGTTTTGTGGTAAAAAAGAGTCACTTTTGTGCTCAATTCGCCATACACAGTGCAAAGAACACTGACGTCTGATCCCAGCAAGTACAGTGTATTGGACTGAAGAGAAGCTAAAGTTCTTGTCAGTTTCCTAAGCAGAGTTGAAGTAGATATGGCCCGTGTGTGTAGGAAGCACAGTTCTTTTGTTCTGAGCAAGCTAACTATTCCTGCCCTATAGGAAACACAGGAGAGTAGAAGAGTGCTCTTTTCTCAAAAGCAGAGTGTGTTTCTTGTAAGGCGAGCTAGCGTTTGTTTCCCAGTCCTAAATGGAGTTGAATCACATGAAGATTCTTTTCCTAGTAACAAGAGTTGTTTTCTGGTAAGAAGAGTCACTATTGTGCTCCCATTGACATACACAGTGCAAATAGCACTCGCTTCTGATTCCAGCAAGTACAGTGTATTTGACTGAAGAGAAACTACTCTTCTAGTCAGTTTCCTCAGTGGAGTTGAATTAGATATGGCCCGTATGTGGGAAGCACAGTTCTTTTGTTCTGAGCAAGCTCACTGTTCTGGCCCTATAGGAAACACAGTAGATTAGAAGAGTGCTCTTTTCTCAAAAGCAGAGAGTGTTTCTTGTAAGGCGAGCTAGTGTTTGTTTCCCAGTCAGAAATGGAGTTGAATCACATGCAGTTTCTGGTCCTATGAGCAAGAGTTGTTTTGTGGTAAAAAAGAGTCACTTTTGTGCTCCATTCGCCATACACAGTGCAAAGAGCACTCGCTTCTGATCCCAGCAAGTACAGTGTATTGGACTGAAGAAAATCTACTGTTCTTCTCAGTTTCCTAAGCAGAGTTGAACTAGATATGGCCCGTGTGTCGGAAGCACAGTGCTTTTGTTCTGAGCAAGCTCACTGTTCTGGCCCTATAGGAAACACAGTAGATTAGAAGAGTGCTCTTTTCTCAAAAGCAGAATGTGTTCCTTGTAAGGCGAGCTAGTATTTGTCTCGCAGTCAGAAATGGAGTTGAATCACACGCAGTTTCTTGTCTTAAGAGCAAGAGTTGTTTTCTGCTAAGAAGAGTCACTATTGCGCTCCCATTGCCATACACAGTGCAAATAGCACTGGCGTCTGTTCCCAGCAAGTACAGTGTATTGGACTGAAGAGAAGCTACTGTTCTTTTCAGTTTCCTAAGCAGAGCTGAAGTAGATATGGCCCGTGTGTGTAGGAAGCACAGTTCTTTTGTTCTGTGCAAGCTCACTGTTCTGGCCCTATAGGAAACACAGTAGATTAGAAGAGTGCTCTTTTCTCAAAAGCAGAATGTGTTCCTTGTAAGGCGAGCTAGTATTTGTCTCCCAGTCAGAAATGGAGTTGAATCACACGCAGTTTCTTTTTTTATGAGCAAGAGTTGTTTTCTGCTAAGAAGAGTCACTAATGCGCTCCCATTGCCATACACAGTGCAAATAGCACTCGCATCTGTTCCCAGCAAGTACAGTGTATTGGACTGAAGAGAAGCTACTGTTCTCGTCAGTTTCCTATGTGGAGTTGAACTACATATGGACCCTACTTCAGAAGCACAGTGCTTTTGTTCTGAGCAAGCTCACTGTTCTGGCCCTATAGGAAACACAGTAGATTAGAAGAGTGCTCTTTTCTCAAAAGCAGAGTGTGTTTCTTGTAAGGCGAGCTACTATTTGTTTCCCAGTCAGAAATGGAGTTCAATCACATGCAGATTCTTGTCCTACAAGCAAGAGTTGTTTTCTGGTAAGAAGAGTCACTATTGTGCTCCCATTGCCATACACAGTGCAAATAGCACTCCCGTCTGTTCCCAGCAAGTACAGTGTATTGGACTGAAGAGAAGCTACTGTTCTCGTCAGTTTCCTAAGTAGAGTTGAACTAGATATGGCCCGTACATTGGAAGCACAGTTCTTTTGTTCTGAGCAAGCTCACTGTTCTGGCCCTGTAGGAAACACAGTACATTAGAAGAGTGCTCTTTTCTCAAAAGCAGAGTGTGTTTCTTGTAAGGCGAGCTAGTATTTGTTTCCCAGTCAGAAATGGAGTTGAATCACTTGCAGTTTATGGTCCTTCGAGCTAGAGTTGTTTTCTTGTAAGAAGAGTCACTATTGTGCTCCATTTGCCATACACAGTGCAAATAGCACTCGCGTCTGTTCCCAGCAAGTACAGTGTATTGGACTGAAGAGAAGCTACTGTTCTCGTCAGTTTCCTAAGCAGAGTTGAACTAGATATGTCCCGTAAGTCAGAAGCACAGTTCTTTTGTTCTGAGCAAGCTCACTGTTTTGGCCGTTTAGGAAAAGCAGTAGATTAGAAGAGTGCTCTTTTCTCAAAAGCAGAGTGTGTTTCTTGTAAGGCGAGCTAGTGTTTGTTTCCCAATCAGAAAAGGATTTGAATCACTTGCAGTTTCTGGTCCTATGAGCAAGAGTTGTTTTGTGGTAAAAAGAGTCACTTTTGTGCTCCATTCGCCATACACAGTGCAAATAGCTCTCGCGTCTGTTCCCAGCAAGTACAGTATATTGGACTGAAGAGAAGCTACTGTTCTTGTCAGTTTCCTAAGCAGAGTTGAACTAGATATGGCCCGTGTGTCGGAAGCACAGTGCTTTTGTTCTGAGCAAGCTCACTGTTCTGTCCCTATAGGAAACACAGTAGATTAGAAGAGTGCTCTTTTCTGAATAGTAGAGCGTGTTTCTTGTAAGGCGAGCTAGTGTTTGTTTCCCAGTCCTATATGGAGTTGAATCACATGCAGGTTCTTGTCCTACGAGCAAGAGTTGTTTTCTGGTAAGAAGAGTCACTATTGCGCTCCCATTGCCATACACAGTGCAAATAGCACTCGTGTCTGTTCCCAGCAAGTACAGTGTATTGGACTGAAGAGAAGCTACTGTTCTCGTCAGTTTCCTAAGTGGAGTTGAACTAGATATGGCCCGTATGTTGGAAGCACAGTTCTTTTGTTCTGAGCAAGCTCACTGTTCTGGCCCTATAGGAAACACAGTAGATTAGAAGAGTGCTCTTTTCTCAAAAGCAGATTGTGTTTCTTGTAAGGCGAGCTACTATTTGTTTCCCAGTCAGAAATGGAGTTGAATCACATGCAGGTTCTTGTCCTACGAACAGGAGTTGTTTTCTGGTAAGAAGAGTCACTATTGTGCTCCATTTGCCATACACAGTGCAAATAGCACTCGCGTCTGTTCCCAGCAAGTACAGTGTATTGGACTGAAGAGAAGCTACTGTTCTCCTCAGTTTCTTAAGTGGAGTTCAACTAGATATGGCAAGTACATCAGAAGCACAGTTCTTTTGTTCTGAGCAAGCTCACTGTTCTGGCCCTATAGGAAACACAGTAGATTAGAAGAGTGCTCTTTTCTCAAAAGCAGAGTGTGTTTCTTGTAAGGCGAGCTAGGGTTTGTTTCCCAATCAGAAAAGGATTTGAATCACATGCAGTTTCTGGTCCTATGAGGAAGAGTTGTTTTGTGGTAAAAAGAGTCACTTTTGTGCTCCATTGGCCATACACAGTGCAAATAGCACTGGCGTCTGTTCCCAGCAAGTACAGTGTATTGGACTGAAGAGAAGCTACTGTTCTTGTCAGTTTCCTAAGCAGAGTTGAACTAGATATGGCCCGTGTGTCGGAAGCACAGTTCTTTTGTTCTGAGCAAGCTCACTGTTCTGGCCCTATAGAAAACACAGTAGATTAGAAGAGTGCTCTTTTCTCAAAAGCAGAGTGTGTTTCTTGTAAGGCGAGCTACTATTTGTTTCCCAGTCAGAATTGGAGTTGAATCACATGTAGTTTCTGGTCCTACGAGCAAGAGTTGTTTTCTGGTAAGAAGAGTCACTATTGTGCTCCCATTGCCATAAACAGTGCAAATAGCACTCGCGTCTGTTCCCAGCAAGTACAGTGTATTGGACTGAAGAGAAGCTACTGTTCTCGTCAGTTTCTTAAGTGGAGTTGAACAAGATATGGCCCGTACATGGGAAGCACAGTTCTTTTGTTCTGAGCTAGCTCACTGTTCTGGCCCTATAGGAAACACAGTAGATTAGAAGAGTGCTCTTTTCTCAAAAGCAGAGTGTGTTTCTTGTAAGGCGAGCTACTATTTGTTTCCCAGTCAGAAATGGAGTTGAATCACATGTAGTTTCTGGTCCTTCGAGCAAGAGTTGTTTTCTGGTAAGAAGAGTCACTATTGTGCTCCCATTTCCATACACAGTGCAAATAGCACTCGAGTCTGATACCAGCAAGTACAGTGTATTGGACTGAAGAGAAGCTACTGTTCTCATCAGTTTCCTAAGTGGAGTTGAACTAGATATGGCCCGTACGTCAGAAGCACAGTTCTTTTGTTCTGAGCAAGCTCACTCTTTTGGCCGTTTAGGAAAAGCAGTAGATTAGAAGAGTGCTCTTTTCTCAAAAGCAGAGTGTGTTTCTTGTAAGGCGAGCTAGTGTTTGTTTCCCAATCAGAAAAGGATTTGAATCACATGCAGTTTCTGGTCCTACGAGCAAGAGTTGTTTTCTGGTAAGAAGAGTCACTATTGTGCTCCCATTGCCATACACAGTGCAAATAGCACTCGCGTCTGTTCCCAGCAAGTACAGTGTATTGGACTGAAGAGAATCTACTGTTCTCTTCAGTTTCCTAAGTCGAGTTGAACTAGATATGGCCCGTACGTCAGAAGCACAGTTCTTTTGTTCTGAGCAAGCTCACTGTTTTGGCCTTTAAGGAAAAGCAGTAGATTAGAAGAGTGCTCTTTTCTCAAAAGCAGAGTGTGTTTCTTTTAAGGCGAGCTACTATTTGTTTCCCAGTCAGAAATGGAGTTGAATCACATGTAGTTTCTGGTCCTTCGAGCAAGAGTTGTTTTCTGGTAAGAAGAGTCACTATTGTGCTCCCATTGCCATACACAGTGCAAATAGCACTCGAGTCTGATCCCAGCAAGTACAGTGTATTGGACTGAAGAGAAGCTACTGTTCTCATCAGTTTCCTAAGTGGAGTTGAACTAGATATGTCCCGTACGTCAGAAGCACAGTTCTTTTGTTCTGAGCAAGCTCACTCTTTTGGCCGTTTAGGAAAAGCAGTAGATTAGAAGAGTGCTCTTTTCTCAAAAGCAGAGTGTGTTTCTTGTAAGGCGAGCTAGTGTTTGTTTCCCAATCAGAAAAGGATTTGAATCACATGCAGTTTCTGGTCCTATGAGCAAGTGTTGTTTTGTGGTAAAAAGAGTCACTTTTGTGCTCCATTCGCCATACACAGTGCAAATAGCACTCGCATCTGTTCCCAGCAAGTACAGTGTATTGGACTGAAGAGAAGCTACTGTTCTCGTCAGTTTCCTAAGTGGAGTTGAACTAGATATGGCCCGTATGTTGGAAGCACAGTTCTTTTGTTCTGAGCAAGCTCACTGTTCTGGCCCTATAGGAAACACAGTAGATTAGAAGAGTGCTCTTTTCTCAAAAGCAGATTGTGTTTCTTGTAAGGCGAGCTACTATTTGTTTCCCAGTCAGAAATGGAGTTGAATCACATGCAGTTTCTTGTCCTACGAGCAGGAGTTGTTTTCTGGTAAGAAGAGTCACTATTGCGCTCCATTTGCCATACACAGTGCAAATAGCACTCGCGTCTGTTCCCAGCAAGTACAGTGTATTGGACTGAAGAGAAGCTACTGTTCTCGTCAGTTTCCTAAGTAGAGTTGAACTAGATATGGCCCGTACATTGGAAGCACAGTTCTTTTGTTCTGAGCAAGCTCACTGTTCTGGCCCTGTAGGAAACACAGTACATTAGAAGAGTGCTCTTTTCTCAAAAGCAGAGTGTGTTTCTTGTAAGGCGAGCTAGTATTTGTTTCCCAGTCAGAAATGGAGTTGAATCACTTGCAGTTTATGGTCCTTCGAGCTAGAGTTGTTTTCTTGTAAGAAGAGTCACTATTGTGCTCCATTTGCCATACACAGTGCAAATAGCACTCGCGTCTGTTCCCAGCAAGTACAGTGTATTGGACTGAAGAGAAGCTACTGTTCTCGTCAGTTTCCTAAGCAGAGTTGAACTAGATATGTCCCGTAAGTCAGAAGCACAGTTCTTTTGTTCTGAGCAAGCTCACTGTTTTGGCCGTTTAGGAAAAGCAGTAGATTAGAAGAGTGCTCTTTTCTCAAAAGCAGAGTGTGTTTCTTGTAAGGCGAGCTAGTGTTTGTTTCCCAATCAGAAAAGGATTTGAATCACATGCAGTTTCTGGTCCTATGAGCAAGAGTTGTTTTGTGGTAAAAAGAGTCACTTTTGTGCTCCATTCGCCATACACAGTGCAAATAGCTCTCGCGTCTGTTCCCAGCAAGTACAGTATATTGGACTGAAGAGAAGCTACTGTTCTTGTCAGTTTCCTAAGCAGAGTTGAACTAGATATGGCCCGTGTGTCGGAAGCACAGTGCTTTTGTTCTGAGCAAGCTCACTGTTCTGTCCCTATAGGAAACACAGTAGATTAGAAGAGTGCTCTTTTCTGAATAGTAGAGCGTGTTTCTTGTAAGGCGAGCTAGTGTTTGTTTCCCAGTCCTATATGGAGTTGAATCACATGCAGGTTCTTGTCCTACGAGCAAGAGTTGTTTTCTGGTAAGAAGAGTCACTATTGCGCTCCCATTGCCATACACAGTGCAAATAGCACTCGTGTCTGTTCCCAGCAAGTACAGTGTATTGGACTGAAGAGAAGCTACTGTTCTCGTCAGTTTCCTAAGTGGAGTTGAACTAGATATGGCCCGTATGTTGGAAGCACAGTTCTTTTGTTCTGAGCAAGCTCACTGTTCTGGCCCTATAGGAAACACAGTAGATTAGAAGAGTGCTCTTTTCTCAAAAGCAGATTGTGTTTCTTGTAAGGCGAGCTACTATTTGTTTCCCAGTCAGAAATGGAGTTGAATCACATGCAGTTTCTTGTCCTACGAGCAGGAGTTGTTTTCTGGTAAGAAGAGTCACTATTGCGCTCCATTTGCCATACACAGTGCAAATAGCACTCGCGTCTGTTCCCAGCAAGTACAGTGTATTGGACTGAAGAGAAGCTACTGTTCTCCTCAGTTTCTTAAGTGGAGTTCAACTAGATATGGCAAGTACATCAGAAGCACAGTTCTTTTGTTCTGAGCAAGCTCACTGTTCTGGCCCTATAGGAAACACAGTAGATTAGAAGAGTGCTCTTTTCTCAAAAGCAGAGTGTGTTTCTTGTAAGGCGAGCTAGGGTTTGTTTCCCAATCAGAAAAGGATTTGAATCACATGCAGTTTCTGGTCCTATGAGGAAGAGTTGTTTTGTGGTAAAAAGAGTCACTTTTGTGCTCCATTGGCCATACACAGTGCAAAGAGCACTCGCGTCTGTTCCCAGCAAGTACAGTGTATTGGACTGAAGAGAAGCTACTGTTCTTGTCAGTTTCCTAAGCAGAGTTGAACTAGATATGGCCCGTGTGTCGGAAGCACAGTTCTTTTGTTCTGAGCAAGCTCACTGTTCTGGCCCTATAGAAAACACAGTAGATTAGAAGAGTGCTCTTTTCTCAAAAGCGGAGTATGTTTCTTGTAAGGCGAGCTACTATTTGTTTCCCAGTCAGAATTGGAGTTGAATCACATGTAGTTTCTGGTCCTACGAGCAAGAGTTGTTTTCTGGTAAGAAGAGTCACTATTGTGCTCCCATTGCCATAAACAGTGCAAATAGCACTCGCGTCTGTTCCCAGCAAGTACAGTGTATTGGACTGAAGAGAAGCTACTGTTCTCGTCAGTTTCTTAAGTGGAGTTGAACAAGATATGGCCCGTACATGGGAAGCACAGTTCTTTTGTTCTGAGCTAGCTCACTCTTCTGGCCCTATAGGAAACACAGTAGATTAGAAGAGTGCTCTTTTCTCAAAAGCAGAGTGAGTTTCTTGTAAGGCAAGCTACTATTTGTTTCCCAGTCAGAAATGGAGTTGAATCACATGTAGTTTCTGGTCCTTCGAGCAAGAGTTGTTTTCTGGTAAGAAGAGTCACTATTGTGCTCCCATTTCCATACACAGTGCAAATAGCACTCGAGTCTGATCCCAGCAAGTACAGTGTATTGGACTGAAGAGAAGCTACTGTTCTCATCAGTTTCCTAAGTGGAGTTGAACTAGATATGGCCCGTACGTCAGAAGCACAGTTCTTTTGTTCTGAGCAAGCTCACTCTTTTGGCCGTTTAGGAAAAGCAGTAGATTAGAAGAGTGCTCTTTTCTCAAAAGCACAGTGTGTTTCTTGTAAGGCGAGCTAGTGTTTGTTTCCCAATCAGAAAAGGATTTGAATCACATGTAGTTTCTGGTCCTACGAGCAAGAGTTGTTTTCTGGTAAGAAGAGTCACTATTGTGCTCCCATTGCCATACACAGTGCAAATAGCACTCGCGTCTGTTCCCAGCAAGTACAGTGTATTGGACTGAAGAGAATCTACTGTTCTCTTCAGTTTCCTAAGTCGAGTTGAACTAGATATGGCCCGTACGTCAGAAGCACAGTTCTTTTGTTCTGAGCAAGCTCACTGTTTTGGCCTTTAAGGAAAAGCAGTAGATTAGAAGAGTGCTCTTTTCTCAAAAGCAGAGTGTGTTTCTTTTAAGGCGAGCTACTATTTGTTTCCCAGTCAGAAATGGAGTTGAATCACATGTAGTTTCTGGTCCTTCGAGCAAGAGTTGTTTTCTGGTAAGAAGAGTCACTATTGTGCTCCCATTGCCATACACAGTGCAAATAGCACTCGAGTCTGATCCCAGCAAGTACAGTGTATTGGACTGAAGAGAAGCTACTGTTCTCATCAGTTTCCTAAGTGGAGTTGAACTAGATATGGCCCGTATGTCAGAAGCACAGTTCTTTTGTTCTGAGCAAGCTCACTCTTTTGGCCGTTTAGGAAAAGCAGTAGATTAGAAGAGTGCTCTTTTCTCAAAAGCAGAGTGTGTTTCTTGTAAGGCGAGCTAGTGTTTGTTTCCCAATCAGAAAAGGATTTGAATCACATGCAGTTTCTGGTCCTATGAGCAAGTGTTGTTTTGTGGTAAAAAGAGTCACTTTTGTGCTCCATTCGCCATACACAGTGCAAATAGCACTCGCATCTGTTCCCAGCAAGTACAGTGTATTGGACTGAAGAGAAGCTACTGTTCTCGTCAGTTTCCTAAGTGGAGTTGAACTAGATATGGCCCGTATGTTGGAAGCACAGTTCTTTTGTTCTGAGCAAGCTCACTGTTCTGGCCCTATAGGAAACACAGTAGATTAGAAGAGTGCTCTTTTCTCAAAAGCAGATTGTGTTTCTTGTAAGGCGAGCTACTATTTGTTTCCCAGTCAGAAATGGAGTTGAATCACATGCAGTTTCTTGTCCTACGAGCAGGAGTTGTTTTCTGGTAAGAAGAGTCACTATTGCGCTCCATTTGCCATACACAGTGCAAATAGCACTCGCGTCTGTTCCCAGCAAGTACAGTGTATTGGACTGAAGAGAAGCTACTGTTCTTGTCAGTTTCCTAAGCAGAGATTAACTAGATATGGCCCGTGTGTCGGAAGCACAGTGCTTTTGTTCTGAGCAAGCTCACTGTTCTGGCCCTATAGGAAACACAGTAGATTAGAAGAGTGCTCTTTTCTCAAAAGCAGAGTGTGTTTCTTGTAAGGCGAGCTAGGGTTTGTTTCCCAATCAGAAAAGGATTTGAATCACATGCAGTTTCTGGTCCTATGAGGAAGAGTTGTTTTGTGGTAAAAAGAGTCACTTTTGTGCTCCATTGGCCATACACAGTGCAAATAGCACTCGCGTCTGTTCCCAGCAAGTACAGTGTATTGGACTGAAGAGAAGCTACTGTTCTTGTCAGTTTCCTAAGCAGAGTTGAACTAGATATGGCCCGTGTGTCGGAAGCACAGTTCTTTTGTTCTGAGCAAGCTCACTGTTCTGGCCCTATAGAAAACACAGTAGATTAGAAGAGTGCTCTTTTCTCAAAAGCAGAGTGTGTTTCTTGTAAGGCGAGCTACTATTTGTTTCCCAGTCAGAATTGGAGTTGAATCACATGTAGTTTCTGGTCCTACGAGCAAGAGTTGTTTTCTGGTAAGAAGAGTCACTATTGTGCTCCCATTGCCATAAACAGTGCAAATAGCACTCGCGTCTGTTCCCAGCAAGTACAGTGTATTGGACTGAAGAGAAGCTACTGTTCTCGTCAGTTTCTTAAGTGGAGTTGAACAAGATATGGCCCGTACATGGGAAGCACAGTTCTTTTGTTCTGAGCTAGCTCACTGTTCTGGCCCTATAGGAAACACAGTAGATTAGAAGAGTGCTCTTTTCTCAAAAGCAGAGTGTGTTTCTTGTAAGGCGAGCTACTATTTGTTTCCCAGTCAGAAATGGAGTTGAATCACATGTAGTTTCTGGTCCTTCGAGCAAGAGTTGTTTTCTGGTAAGAAGAGTCACTATTGTGCTCCCATTTCCATACACAGTGCAAATAGCACTCGAGTCTGATCCCAGCAAGTACAGTGTATTGGACTGAAGAGAAGCTACTGTTCTCATCAGTTTCCTAAGTGGAGTTGAACTAGATATGGCCCGTACGTCAGAAGCACAGTTCTTTTGTTCTGAGCAAGCTCACTCTTTTGGCCGTTTAGGAAAAGCAGTAGATTAGAAGAGTGCTCTTTTCTCAAAAGCAGAGTGTGTTTCTTGTAAGGCGAGCTAGTGTTTGTTTCCCAATCAGAAAAGGATTTGAATCACATGCAGTTTCTGGTCCTACGAGCAAGAGTTGTTTTCTGGTAAGAAGAGTCACTATTGTGCTCCCATTGCCATACACAGTGCAAATAGCACTCGCGTCTGTTCCCAGCAAGTACAGTGTATTGGACTGAAGAGAATCTACTGTTCTCTTCAGTTTCCTAAGTCGAGTTGAACTAGATATGGCCCGTACGTCAGAAGCACAGTTCTTTTGTTCTGAGCAAGCTCACTGTTTTGGCCTTTAAGGAAAAGCAGTAGATTAGAAGAGTGCTCTTTTCTCAAAAGCAGAGTGTGTTTCTTTTAAGGCGAGCTACTATTTGTTTCCCAGTCAGAAATGGAGTTGAATCACATGTAGTTTCTGGTCCTTCGAGCAAGAGTTGTTTTCTGGTAAGAAGAGTCACTATTGTGCTCCCATTGCCATACACAGTGCAAATAGCACTCGAGTCTGATCCCAGCAAGTACAGTGTATTGGACTGAAGAGAAGCTACTGTTCTCATCAGTTTCCTAAGTGGAGTTGAACTAGATATGGCCCGTATGTCAGAAGTACAGTTCTTTTGTTATGAGCAAGCTCACTCTTTTGGCCGTTTAGGAAAAGCAGTAGATTAGAAGAGTGCTCTTTTCTCAAAAGCAGAGTGTGTTTCTTGTAAGGCGAGCTAGTGTTTGTTTCCCAATCAGAAAAGGATTTGAATCACATGCAGTTTCTGGTCCTATGAGCAAGTGTTGTTTTGTGGTAAAAAGAGTCACTTTTGTGCTCCATTCGCCATACACAGTGCAAATAGCACTCGCATCTGTTCCCAGCAAGTACAGTGTATTGGACTGAAGAGAAGCTACTGTTCTTGTCAGTTTCCTAAGCAGAGTTGAACTAGATATGGCCCATGTGTCGGAAGCACAGTACTTTTGTTCTGAGCAAGCTCACTGTTCTGGCCCTATAGGAAACACAGTAGATTAGAAGAGTGCTCTTTTCTCAAAAGCAGAGTGTGTTTCTTGTTTGGCGAGCTACTATTTGTTTCCCAGTCAGAAATGGAGTTGAATCACATACAGTTTCTGGTCCTAGGAGCAAGAGTTGTTTTCTGGTAAGAAGAGTCACTATTGCGCTCCCATTGCCATACACATTGCAAATAGGACTCGCATCTGTTCCCAGCAAGTACCGTGTATTGGACTGAAGAGAAGCTACTGTTCTCGTCAGTTTCTTAAGTGGAGTTGAACTAGATATGGCCCGTACATGGGAAGCACAGTTCTTTTGTTCTGAGCTAGCTCACTCTTCTGGCCCTATAGGAAACACAGTAGATTAGAAGAGTGCTCTTTTGTCAAAAGCAGATTGTGTTTCTTGTAAGGCGAGCTACTATTTGTTTCCCAGTCAGAAATCGAGTTGAATCACATGCAGTTTCTTGTCCTATGATCAGGAGTTGTTTTCTGGTAAGAAGAGTCACTATTGCACTCCCATTGACATACACAGTGCAAATAGCACTGGCGTCTGTTCCCATCAAGTACAGTGTATTGGACTGAAGAGAAGCTACTGTTCTCATCAGTTTCCTAAGTGGAGTTGAACTAGATATGGCCCGTAGGTCGGAAGCACAGTTCTTTTGTTCTGAGCAAGCTCACTCTTCTGGTCCTATAGAAAACACAGCAGATTAGAAGAGTGCTCTTTTCTCAAAAGCAGAGTGTGTTTCTGGTAAGGCGAGCTAGTGTTTGTTTCCCAATCAGAAAAGGATTTGAATCACATGCAGTTTCTGGTCCTATGAGGAAGAGTTGTTTTGTGGTAAAAAGAGTCACTTTTGTGCTCCATTGGCCATACACAGTGCAAATAGCACTCGCGTCTGTTCCCAGCAAGTACAGTGTATTGGACTGAAGAGAAGCTACTGTTCTTGTCAGTTTCCTAAGCAGAGATTAACTAGATATGGCCCGTGTGTCGGAAGCACAGTGCTTTTGTTCTGAGCAAGCTCACTGTTCTGGCCCTATAGGAAACACAGTAGATTAGAAGTGTGCTCTTTTCTCAAAAGCAGAGTGTGTTTCTTGTAAGGCGAGCTAGGGTTTGTTTCCCAATCAGAAAAGGATTTGAATCACATGCAGTTACTGGTCGTATGAGTAAGAGTTGTTTTGTGGTAAAAAGAGTCACTTTTGTGCTCCATTCGCCATGCACAGTGCAAAGAGCACTCGCGTCTGTTCCCAGCAATTACAGTGTATTGGACTGAAGATAAGCTACTGTCTTGTCAGTTTCCTAAGTGGAGTTGAACTAGATTGGCCCGTACGTCGGAAGCACAGTTCTTTTGTTCTGAGCAAGCTCACTGTTCTGGCCCTATAGAAAACACAGTAGATTAGAAGTGTGCCCTTTTCTAAAAAGCAAAGTGTGTTTCTTGTAAGGCGAGCTACTATTTGTTTCCCAGTCAGAAATGGAGTTGAATCACATGTAGTTTCTGGTCCTACGAGCAAGAGTTGTTTTCTGGTAAGAAGAGTCACTATTGAGCTCCTATTGCCATACACAGTGCAAATAGCACTCGCGTCTGTTCCCAGCAAGTACAGTGTTTTGGACTGAAAAGAAGCTACTGTTCTCGTCAGTTTCCTAAGTGGAGTTGAACTAGATATGGCCCGAACATCGGAAGCACAGATCTTTTGTTCTGAGGAAGCTCACTGTTCTGGCCCTATAGGAAACACAGTAGATTAGAAGAGTGCTCTTTTCTCAAAAGCAGAGAGTGTTTCTTGTAAGGCGAGCTAGTGTTTGTTTCCCAATCAGAAAAGGATTTGAATCACATGCAGTTTCTGGTCCTATGAGCAAGAGTTGATTTGTGGTAAAAAGAGTCACTTTTGTGCTCCATTCGCCATAAACAGTGCAAAGAGCGCTTGCCTCTGATCCCAGCAAGTACAGTGTATTGGACTGAAGAGAAGCTACTGTTCTTGTCAGTTTCCTAAACAGAGTTGAACTAGATATGGCCCGTGTGTGTAGGAAGCACAGATCTTTTGTTCTGAGCAAGCTCACTGTTCTGGCCCTATAGGAAACACAGGAGAGTAGAAGAGTGCTCTTTTCTCAAAAGCAGAGTGTGTTTCTTGTAAGGCAAGCTAGTGTTTGTTTCCCAGTACTAAATGGAGTATAATCACATGCAGTTTCTTGTCCTACAAGCGAGAGTTGTTTTCTGGTAAGAAGAGTCACTATTGTGCTCCCATTGCCATACACAGTGCAAATAGCACTCGTGTCTGTTCCCAGCAAGTACAGTGTATTGGACTGAAGAGAAGCTACTGTTCTCGTCAGTTTCCTAAGTGGAGTTGAACTAGATATGGCCCGTACGTCGGAAGCACAGTTCTTTTGTTCTGAGCAAGCTCACTGTTCTGGCCCTATAGGAAACACAGTAGATTAGAAGAGTGCTCTTTTCTCAAAAGCAGAATGTGTTCCTTGTAAGGCGAGCTAGTATTTGTCTCCCAGTCAGAAATGGAGTTGAATCACATGCAGTTTCTGGTCCTACGAGCAGGAGTTGTTTTCTGGTAAGAAGAGTCACTATTGTGCTCCCATTTCCATACACAGTGCAAATAGCACTGGCGTCTGTTCCCAGCAAGTACAGTGTATTGTACTGAAGAGAAGCTCCTGTTCTCGTCAGTTTCCTAAGTGGAGTTGAACTAGATATGGCCCATACGTCGGAAGCACACTTCTTTTGTTCTGAGCAAGCTCACTGTTCGGGCCCTGTAGGAAACACAGTAGATTAGAAGTGTGCTCTTTTGTCAAAAGCAGAGCGTGGTTCTTGTAAGGCGAGCTAGTATTTGTTTCCCAGTCAGAAATGGAGTTGAATCACTTGCAGTTTTTGGTCCTTCGAGCAAGAATTGTTTTCTTGTAAGAAGAGTCACTATTGTGCTCCATTTGCCATATACAGTGCAAATAGCACTCGCGTCTGTTCCCAGCAAGTAAGTGTATTGGACTGAAGAGAAGCTACTGTTCTCCTCAGTTTCCTAAGAGGAGTTAACCTAGATAGGCCAATACATTGGAAGCACAGTTCTTTTGTTCTGAGAAAGCACACTGTTCTGGCCCAAAGGAAACACAGTAGATCAGAAGAGTGCTCTTTTCTCAAAAGCAGAGTGTGTTTCTTGTAAGGCGAGCTAGTGTTTGTTTCCCAATAAGAAAAGGATTTGAATCACATGCAGTTTCTGGTCCTATGAGCAAGAGTTGTTTTGTGGTAAAAAAGAGTCACTTTTGTGCTCAATTCGCCATACACAGTGCAAAGAACACTGACGTCTGATCCCAGCAAGTACAGTGTATTGGACTGAAGAGAAGCTAAAGTTCTTGTCAGTTTCCTAAGCAGAGTTGAAGTAGATATGGCCCGTGTGTGTAGGAAGCACAGTTCTTTTGTTCTGAGCAAGCTAACTATTCCTGCCCTATAGGAAACACAGGAGAGTAGAAGAGTGCTCTTTTCTCAAAAGCAGAGTGTGTTTCTTGTAAGGCGAGCTAGCGTTTGTTTCCCAGTCCTAAATGGAGTTGAATCACATGAAGTTTCTTTTCCTAGTAACAAGAGTTGTTTTCTGGTAAGAAGAGTCACTATTGTGCTCCCATTGACATACACAGTGCAAATAGCACTCGCTTCTGATTCCAGCAAGTACAGTGTATTTGACTGAAGAGAAACTACTCTTCTAGTCAGTTTCCTCAGTGGAGTTGAATTAGATATGGCCCGTATGTGGGAAGCACAGTTCTTTTGTTCTGAGCAAGCTCACTGTTCTGGCCCTATAGGAAACACAGTAGATTAGAAGAGTGCTCTTTTCTCAAAAGCAGAGAGTGTTTCTTGTAAGGCGAGCTAGTGTTTGTTTCCCAGTCAGAAATGGAGTTGAATCACATGCAGTTTCTGGTCCTATGAGCAAGAGTTGTTTTGTGGTAAAAAAGAGTCACTTTTGTGCTCCATTCGCCATACACAGTGCAAAGAGCACTCGCTTCTGATCCCAGCAAGTACAGTGTATTGGACTGAAGAAAATCTACTGTTCTTCTCAGTTTCCTAAGCAGAGTTGAACTAGATATGGCCCGTGTGTCGGAAGCACAGTGCTTTTGTTCTGAGCAAGCTCACTGTTCTGGCCCTATAGGAAACACAGTAGATTAGAAGAGTGCTCTTTTCTCAAAAGCAGAATGTGTTCCTTGTAAGGCGAGCTAGTATTTGTCTCGCAGTCAGAAATGGAGTTGAATCACACGCAGTTTCTTGTCTTAAGAGCAAGAGTTGTTTTCTGCTAAGAAGAGTCACTATTGCGCTCCCATTGCCATACACAGTGCAAATAGCACTGGCGTCTGTTCCCAGCAAGTACAGTGTATTGGACTGAAGAGAAGCTACTGTTCTTTTCAGTTTCCTAAGCAGAGCTGAAGTAGATATGGCCCGTGTGTGTAGGAAGCACAGTTCTTTTGTTCTGTGCAAGCTCACTGTTCTGGCCCTATAGGAAACACAGTAGATTAGAAGAGTGCTCTTTTCTCAAAAGCAGAATGTGTTCCTTGTAAGGCGAGCTAGTATTTGTCTCCCAGTCAGAAATGGAGTTGAATCACACGCAGTTTCTTTTTTTATGAGCAAGAGTTGTTTTCTGCTAAGAAGAGTCACTAATGCGCTCCCATTGCCATACACAGTGCAAATAGCACTCGCATCTGTTCCCAGCAAGTACAGTGTATTGGACTGAAGAGAAGCTACTGTTCTCGTCAGTTTCCTATGTGGAGTTGAACTACATATGGACCCTACTTCAGAAGCACAGTGCTTTTGTTCTGAGCAAGCTCACTGTTCTGGCCCTATAGGAAACACAGTAGATTAGAAGAGTGCTCTTTTCTCAAAAGCAGAGTGTGTTTCTTGTAAGGCGAGCTACTATTTGTTTCCCAGTCAGAAATGGAGTTCAATCACATGCAGATTCTTGTCCTACAAGCAAGAGTTGTTTTCTGGTAAGAAGAGTCACTATTGTGCTCCCATTGCCATACACAGTGCAAATAGCACTCCCGTCTGTTCCCAGCAAGTACAGTGTATTGGACTGAAGAGAAGCTACTGTTCTCGTCAGTTTCCTAAGTAGAGTTGAACTAGATATGGCCCGTACATTGGAAGCACAGTTCTTTTGTTCTGAGCAAGCTCACTGTTCTGGCCCTGTAGGAAACACAGTACATTAGAAGAGTGCTCTTTTCTCAAAAGCAGAGTGTGTTTCTTGTAAGGCGAGCTAGTATTTGTTTCCCAGTCAGAAATGGAGTTGAATCACTTGCAGTTTATGGTCCTTCGAGCTAGAGTTGTTTTCTTGTAAGAAGAGTCACTATTGTGCTCCATTTGCCATACACAGTGCAAATAGCACTCGCGTCTGTTCCCAGCAAGTACAGTGTATTGGACTGAAGAGAAGCTACTGTTCTCGTCAGTTTCCTAAGCAGAGTTGAACTAGATATGTCCCGTAAGTCAGAAGCACAGTTCTTTTGTTCTGAGCAAGCTCACTGTTTTGGCCGTTTAGGAAAAGCAGTAGATTAGAAGAGTGCTCTTTTCTCAAAAGCAGAGTGTGTTTCTTGTAAGGCGAGCTAGTGTTTGTTTCCCAATCAGAAAAGGATTTGAATCACTTGCAGTTTCTGGTCCTATGAGCAAGAGTTGTTTTGTGGTAAAAAGAGTCACTTTTGTGCTCCATTCGCCATACACAGTGCAAATAGCTCTCGCGTCTGTTCCCAGCAAGTACAGTATATTGGACTGAAGAGAAGCTACTGTTCTTGTCAGTTTCCTAAGCAGAGTTGAACTAGATATGGCCCGTGTGTCGGAAGCACAGTGCTTTTGTTCTGAGCAAGCTCACTGTTCTGTCCCTATAGGAAACACAGTAGATTAGAAGAGTGCTCTTTTCTGAATAGTAGAGCGTGTTTCTTGTAAGGCGAGCTAGTGTTTGTTTCCCAGTCCTATATGGAGTTGAATCACATGCAGGTTCTTGTCCTACGAGCAAGAGTTGTTTTCTGGTAAGAAGAGTCACTATTGCGCTCCCATTGCCATACACAGTGCAAATAGCACTCGTGTCTGTTCCCAGCAAGTACAGTGTATTGGACTGAAGAGAAGCTACTGTTCTCGTCAGTTTCCTAAGTGGAGTTGAACTAGATATGGCCCGTATGTTGGAAGCACAGTTCTTTTGTTCTGAGCAAGCTCACTGTTCTGGCCCTATAGGAAACACAGTAGATTAGAAGAGTGCTCTTTTCTCAAAAGCAGATTGTGTTTCTTGTAAGGCGAGCTACTATTTGTTTCCCAGTCAGAAATGGAGTTGAATCACATGCAGGTTCTTGTCCTACGAACAGGAGTTGTTTTCTGGTAAGAAGAGTCACTATTGTGCTCCATTTGCCATACACAGTGCAAATAGCACTCGCGTCTGTTCCCAGCAAGTACAGTGTATTGGACTGAAGAGAAGCTACTGTTCTCCTCAGTTTCTTAAGTGGAGTTCAACTAGATATGGCAAGTACATCAGAAGCACAGTTCTTTTGTTCTGAGCAAGCTCACTGTTCTGGCCCTATAGGAAACACAGTAGATTAGAAGAGTGCTCTTTTCTCAAAAGCAGAGTGTGTTTCTTGTAAGGCGAGCTAGGGTTTGTTTCCCAATCAGAAAAGGATTTGAATCACATGCAGTTTCTGGTCCTATGAGGAAGAGTTGTTTTGTGGTAAAAAGAGTCACTTTTGTGCTCCATTGGCCATACACAGTGCAAATAGCACTCGCGTCTGTTCCCAGCAAGTACAGTGTATTGGACTGAAGAGAAGCTACTGTTCTTGTCAGTTTCCTAAGCAGAGTTGAACTAGATATGGCCCGTGTGTCGGAAGCACAGTTCTTTTGTTCTGAGCAAGCTCACTGTTCTGGCCCTATAGAAAACACAGTAGATTAGAAGAGTGCTCTTTTCTCAAAAGCAGAGTGTGTTTCTTGTAAGGCGAGCTACTATTTGTTTCCCAGTCAGAATTGGAGTTGAATCACATGTAGTTTCTGGTCCTACGAGCAAGAGTTGTTTTCTGGTAAGAAGAGTCACTATTGTGCTCCCATTGCCATAAACAGTGCAAATAGCACTCGCGTCTGTTCCCAGCAAGTAGAGTGTATTGGACTGAAGAGAAGCTACTGTTCTCGTCAGTTTCTTAAGTGGAGTTGAACAAGATATGGCCCGTACATGGGAAGCACAGTTCTTTTGTTCTGAGCTAGCTCACTGTTCTGGCCCTATAGGAAACACAGTAGATTAGAAGAGTGCTCTTTTCTCAAAAGCAGAGTGTGTTTCTTGTAAGGCGAGCTACTATTTGTTTCCCAGTCAGAAATGGAGTTGAATCACATGTAGTTTCTGGTCCTTCGAGCAAGAGTTGTTTTCTGGTAAGAAGAGTCACTATTGTGCTCCCATTTCCATACACAGTGCAAATAGCACTCGAGTCTGATACCAGCAAGTACAGTGTATTGGACTGAAGAGAAGCTACTGTTCTCATCAGTTTCCTAAGTGGAGTTGAACTAGATATGGCCCGTACGTCAGAAGCACAGTTCTTTTGTTCTGAGCAAGCTCACTCTTTTGGCCGTTTAGGAAAAGCAGTAGATTAGAAGAGTGCTCTTTTCTCAAAAGCAGAGTGTGTTTCTTGTAAGGCGAGCTAGTGTTTGTTTCCCAATCAGAAAAGGATTTGAATCACATGCAGTTTCTGGTCCTACGAGCAAGAGTTGTTTTCTGGTAAGAAGAGTCACTATTGTGCTCCCATTGCCATACACAGTGCAAATAGCACTCGCGTCTGTTCCCAGCAAGTACAGTGTATTGGACTGAAGAGAATCTACTGTTCTCTTCAGTTTCCTAAGTCGAGTTGAACTAGATATGGCCCGTACGTCAGAAGCACAGTTCTTTTGTTCTGAGCAAGCTCACTGTTTTGGCCTTTAAGGAAAAGCAGTAGATTAGAAGAGTGCTCTTTTCTCAAAAGCAGAGTGTGTTTCTTTTAAGGCGAGCTACTATTTGTTTCCCAGTCAGAAATGGAGTTGAATCACATGTAGTTTCTGGTCCTTCGAGCAAGAGTTGTTTTCTGGTAAGAAGAGTCACTATTGTGCTCCCATTGCCATACACAGTGCAAATAGCACTCGAGTCTGATCCCAGCAAGTACAGTGTATTGGACTGAAGAGAAGCTACTGTTCTCATCAGTTTCCTAAGTGGAGTTGAACTAGATATGGCCCGTACGTCAGAAGCACAGTTCTTTTGTTCTGAGCAAGCTCACTCTTTTGGCCGTTTAGGAAAAGCAGTAGATTAGAAGAGTGCTCTTTTCTCAAAAGCAGAGTGTGTTTCTTGTAAGGCGAGCTAGTGTTTGTTTCCCAATCAGAAAAGGATTTGAATCACATGCAGTTTCTGGTCCTATGAGCAAGTGTTGTTTTGTGGTAAAAAGAGTCACTTTTGTGCTCCATTCGCCATACACAGTGCAAATAGCACTCGCATCTGTTCCCAGCAAGTACAGTGTATTGGACTGAAGAGAAGCTACTGTTCTCGTCAGTTTCCTAAGTGGAGTTGAACTAGATATGGCCCGTATGTTGGAAGCACAGTTCTTTTGTTCTGAGCAAGCTCACTGTTCTGGCCCTATAGGAAACACAGTAGATTAGAAGAGTGCTCTTTTCTCAAAAGCAGATTGTGTTTCTTGTAAGGCGAGCTACTATTTGTTTCCCAGTCAGAAATGGAGTTGAATCACATGCAGTTTCTTGTCCTACGAGCAGGAGTTGTTTTCTGGTAAGAAGAGTCACTATTGCGCTCCATTTGCCATACACAGTGCAAATAGCACTCGCGTCTGTTCCCAGCAAGTACAGTGTATTGGACTGAAGAGAAGCTACTGTTCTCGTCAGTTTCCTAAGTAGAGTTGAACTAGATATGGCCCGTACATTGGAAGCACAGTTCTTTTGTTCTGAGCAAGCTCACTGTTCTGGCCCTGTAGGAAACACAGTACATTAGAAGAGTGCTCTTTTCTCAAAAGCAGAGTGTGTTTCTTGTAAGGCGAGCTAGTATTTGTTTCCCAGTCAGAAATGGAGTTGAATCACTTGCAGTTTATGGTCCTTCGAGCTAGAGTTGTTTTCTTGTAAGAAGAGTCACTATTGTGCTCCATTTGCCATACACAGTGCAAATAGCACTCGCGTCTGTTCCCAGCAAGTACAGTGTATTGGACTGAAGAGAAGCTACTGTTCTCGTCAGTTTCCTAAGCAGAGTTGAACTAGATATGTCCCGTAAGTCAGAAGCACAGTTCTTTTGTTCTGAGCAAGCTCACTGTTTTGGCCGTTTAGGAAAAGCAGTAGATTAGAAGAGTGCTCTTTTCTCAAAAGCAGAGTGTGTTTCTTGTAAGGCGAGCTAGTGTTTGTTTCCCAATCAGAAAAGGATTTGAATCACATGCAGTTTCTGGTCCTATGAGCAAGAGTTGTTTTGTGGTAAAAAGAGTCACTTTTGTGCTCCATTCGCCATACACAGTGCAAATAGCTCTCGCGTCTGTTCCCAGCAAGTACAGTATATTGGACTGAAGAGAAGCTACTGTTCTTGTCAGTTTCCTAAGCAGAGTTGAACTAGATATGGCCCGTGTGTCGGAAGCACAGTGCTTTTGTTCTGAGCAAGCTCACTGTTCTGTCCCTATAGGAAACACAGTAGATTAGAAGAGTGCTCTTTTCTGAATAGTAGAGCGTGTTTCTTGTAAGGCGAGCTAGTGTTTGTTTCCCAGTCCTATATGGAGTTGAATCACATGCAGGTTCTTGTCCTACGAGCAAGAGTTGTTTTCTGGTAAGAAGAGTCACTATTGCGCTCCCATTGCCATACACAGTGCAAATAGCACTCGTGTCTGTTCCCAGCAAGTACAGTGTATTGGACTGAAGAGAAGCTACTGTTCTCGTCAGTTTCCTAAGTGGAGTTGAACTAGATATGGCCCGTATGTTGGAAGCACAGTTCTTTTGTTCTGAGCAAGCTCACTGTTCTGGCCCTATAGGAAACACAGTAGATTAGAAGAGTGCTCTTTTCTCAAAAGCAGATTGTGTTTCTTGTAAGGCGAGCTACTATTTGTTTCCCAGTCAGAAATGGAGTTGAATCACATGCAGTTTCTTGTCCTACGAGCAGGAGTTGTTTTCTGGTAAGAAGAGTCACTATTGCGCTCCATTTGCCATACACAGTGCAAATAGCACTCGCGTCTGTTCCCAGCAAGTACAGTGTATTGGACTGAAGAGAAGCTACTGTTCTCCTCAGTTTCTTAAGTGGAGTTCAACTAGATATGGCAAGTACATCAGAAGCACAGTTCTTTTGTTCTGAGCAAGCTCACTGTTCTGGCCCTATAGGAAACACAGTAGATTAGAAGAGTGCTCTTTTCTCAAAAGCAGAGTGTGTTTCTTGTAAGGCGAGCTAGGGTTTGTTTCCCAATCAGAAAAGGATTTGAATCACATGCAGTTTCTGGTCCTATGAGGAAGAGTTGTTTTGTGGTAAAAAGAGTCACTTTTGTGCTCCATTGGCCATACACAGTGCAAAGAGCACTCGCGTCTGTTCCCAGCAAGTACAGTGTATTGGACTGAAGAGAAGCTACTGTTCTTGTCAGTTTCCTAAGCAGAGTTGAACTAGATATGGCCCGTGTGTCGGAAGCACAGTTCTTTTGTTCTGAGCAAGCTCACTGTTCTGGCCCTATAGAAAACACAGTAGATTAGAAGAGTGCTCTTTTCTCAAAAGCGGAGTGTGTTTCTTGTAAGGCGAGCTACTATTTGTTTCCCAGTCAGAATTGGAGTTGAATCACATGTAGTTTCTGGTCCTACGAGCAAGAGTTGTTTTCTGGTAAGAAGAGTCACTATTGTGCTCCCATTGCCATAAACAGTGCAAATAGCACTCGCGTCTGTTCCCAGCAAGTACAGTGTATTGGACTGAAGAGAAGCTACTGTTCTCGTCAGTTTCTTAAGTGGAGTTGAACAAGATATGGCCCGTACATGGGAAGCACAGTTCTTTTGTTCTGAGCTAGCTCACTCTTCTGGCCCTATAGGAAACACAGTAGATTAGAAGAGTGCTCTTTTCTCAAAAGCAGAGTGTGTTTCTTGTAAGGCAAGCTACTATTTGTTTCCCAGTCAGAAATGGAGTTGAATCACATGTAGTTTCTGGTCCTTCGAGCAAGAGTTGTTTTCTGGTAAGAAGAGTCACTATTGTGCTCCCATTTCCATACACAGTGCAAATAGCACTCGAGTCTGATCCCAGCAAGTACAGTGTATTGGACTGAAGAGAAGCTACTGTTCTCATCAGTTTCCTAAGTGGAGTTGAACTAGATATGGCCCGTACGTCAGAAGCACAGTTCTTTTGTTCTGAGCAAGCTCACTCTTTTGGCCGTTTAGGAAAAGCAGTAGATTAGAAGAGTGCTCTTTTCTCAAAAGCAGAGTGTGTTTCTTGTAAGGCGAGCTAGTGTTTGTTTCCCAATCAGAAAAGGATTTGAATCACATGTAGTTTCTGGTCCTACGAGCAAGAGTTGTTTTCTGGTAAGAAGAGTCACTATTGTGCTCCCATTGCCATACACAGTGCAAATAGCACTCGCGTCTGTTCCCAGCAAGTACAGTGTATTGGACTGAAGAGAATCTACTGTTCTCTTCAGTTTCCTAAGTCGAGTTGAACTAGATATGGCCCGTACGTCAGAAGCACAGTTCTTTTGTTCTGAGCAAGCTCACTGTTTTGGCCTTTAAGGAAAAGCAGTAGATTAGAAGAGTGCTCTTTTCTCAAAAGCAGAGTGTGTTTCTTTTAAGGCGAGCTACTATTTGTTTCCCAGTCAGAAATGGAGTTGAATCACATGTAGTTTCTGGTCCTTCGAGCAAGAGTTGTTTTCTGGTAAGAAGAGTCACTATTGTGCTCCCATTGCCATACACAGTGCAAATAGCACTCGAGTCTGATCCCAGCAAGTACAGTGTATTGGACTGAAGAGAAGCTACTGTTCTCATCAGTTTCCTAAGTGGAGTTGAACTAGATATGGCCCGTATGTCAGAAGCACAGTTCTTTTGTTCTGAGCAAGCTCACTCTTTTGGCCGTTTAGGAAAAGCAGTAGATTAGAAGAGTGCTCTTTTCTCAAAAGCAGAGTGTGTTTCTTGTAAGGCGAGCTAGTGTTTGTTTCCCAATCAGAAAAGGATTTGAATCACATGCAGTTTCTGGTCCTATGAGCAAGTGTTGTTTTGTGGTAAAAAGAGTCACTTTTGTGCTCCATTCGCCATACACAGTGCAAATAGCACTCGCATCTGTTCCCAGCAAGTACAGTGTATTGGACTGAAGAGAAGCTACTGTTCTCGTCACTTTCCTAAGTGGAGTTGAACTAGATATGGCCCGTATGTTGGAAGCACAGTTCTTTTGTTCTGAGCAAGCTCACTGTTCTGGCCCTATAGGAAACACAGTAGATTAGAAGAGTGCTCTTTTCTCAAAAGCAGATTGTGTTTCTTGTAAGGCGAGCTACTATTTGTTTCCCAGTCAGAAATGGAGTTGAATCACATGCAGTTTCTTGTCCTACGAGCAGGAGTTGTTTTCTGGTAAGAAGAGTCACTATTGCGCTCCATTTGCCATACACAGTGCAAATAGCACTCGCGTCTGTTCCCAGCAAGTACAGTGTATTGGACTGAAGAGAAGCTACTGTTCTCCTCAGTTTCTTAAGTGGAGTTCAACTAGATATGGCAAGTACATCAGAAGCACAGTTCTTTTGTTCTGAGCAAGCTCACTGTTCTGGCCCTATAGGAAACACAGTAGATTAGAAGAGTGCTCTTTTCTCAAAAGCAGAGTGTGTTTCTTGTAAGGCGAGCTAGGGTTTGTTTCCCAATCAGAAAAGGATTTGAATCACATGCAGTTTCTGGTCCTATGAGGAAGAGTTGTTTTGTGGTAAAAAGAGTCACTTTTGTGCTCCATTGGCCATACACAGTGCAAATAGCACTCGCGTCTGTTCCCAGCAAGTACAGTGTATTGGACTGAAGAGAAGCTACTGTTCTTGTCAGTTTCCTAAGCAGAGTTGAACTAGATATGGCCCGTGTGTCGGAAGCACAGTTCTTTTGTTCTGAGCAAGCTCACTGTTCTGGCCCTATAGAAAACACAGTAGATTAGAAGAGTGCTCTTTTCTCAAAAGCAGAGTGTGTTTCTTGTAAGGCGAGCTACTATTTGTTTCCCAGTCAGAATTGGAGTTGAATCACATGTAGTTTCTGGTCCTACGAGCAAGAGTTGTTTTCTGGTAAGAAGAGTCACTATTGTGCTCCCATTGCCATAAACAGTGCAAATAGCACTCGCGTCTGTTCCCAGCAAGTACAGTGTATTGGACTGAAGAGAAGCTACTGTTCTCGTCAGTTTCTTAAGTGGAGTTGAACAAGATATGGCCCGTACATGGGAAGCACAGTTCTTTTGTTCTGAGCTAGCTCACTCTTCTGGCCCTATAGGAAACACAGTAGATTAGAAGAGTGCTCTTTTCTCAAAAGCAGAGTGTGTTTCTTGTAAGGCGAGCTACTATTTGTTTCCCAGTCAGAAATGGAGTTGAATCACATGTAGTTTCTGGTCCTTCGAGCAAGAGTTGTTTTCTGGTAAGAAGAGTCACTATTGTGCTCCCATTTCCATACACAGTGCAAATAGCACTCGAGTCTGATCCCAGCAAGTACAGTGTATTGGACTGAAGAGAAGCTACTGTTCTCATCAGTTTCCTAAGTGGAGTTGAACTAGATATGGCCCGTACGTCAGAAGCACAGTTCTTTTGTTCTGAGCAAGCTCACTCTTTTGGCCGTTTAGGAAAAGCAGTAGATTAGAAGAGTGCTCTTTTCTCAAAAGCAGAGTGTGTTTCTTGTAAGGCGAGCTAGTGTTTGTTTCCCAATCAGAAAAGGATTTGAATCACATGCAGTTTCTGGTCCTACGAGCAAGAGTTGTTTTCTGGTAAGAAGAGTCACTATTGTGCTCCCATTGCCATACACAGTGCAAATAGCACTCGCGTCTGTTCCCAGCAAGTACAGTGTATTGGACTGAAGAGAATCTACTGTTCTCTTCAGTTTCCTAAGTCGAGTTGAACTAGATATGGCCCGTACGTCAGAAGCACAGTTCTTTTGTTCTGAGCAAGCTCACTGTTTTGGCCTTTAAGGAAAAGCAGTAGATTAGAAGAGTGCTCTTTTCTCAAAAGCAGAGTGTGTTTCTTTTAAGGCGAGCTACTATTTGTTTCCCAGTCAGAAATGGAGTTGAATCACATGTAGTTTCTGGTCCTTCGAGCAAGAGTTGTTTTCTGGTAAGAAGAGTCACTATTGTGCTCCCATTGCCATACACAGTGCAAATAGCACTCGAGTCTGATCCCAGCAAGTACAGTGTATTGGACTGAAGAGAAGCTACTGTTCTCATCAGTTTCCTAAGTGGAGTTGAACTAGATATGGCCGGTACGTCAGAAGCACAGTTCTTTTGTTCTGAGCAAGCTCACTCTTTTGGCCGTTTAGGAAAAGCAGTAGATTAGAAGAGTGCTCTTTTCTCAAAAGCAGAGTGTGTTTCTTGTAAGGCGAGCTAGTGTTTGTTTCCCAATCAGAAAAGGATTTGAATCACATGCAGTTTCTGGTCCTATGAGCAAGTGTTGTTTTGTGGTAAAAAGAGTCACTTTTGTGCTCCATTCGCCATACACAGTGCAAATAGCACTCGCATCTGTTCCCAGCAAGTACAGTGTATTGGACTGAAGAGAAGCTACTGTTCTTGTCAGTTTCCTAAGCAGAGTTGAACTAGATATGGCCCATGTGTCGGAAGCACAGTACTTTTGTTCTGAGAAAGCTCACTGTTCTGGCCCTATAGGAAACACAGTAGATTAGAAGAGTGCTCTTTTCTCAAAAGCAGAGTGTGTTTCTTGTTTGGCGAGCTACTATTTGTTTCCCAGTCAGAAATGGAGTTGAATCACATACAGTTTCTGGTCCTAGGAGCAAGAGTTGTTTTCTGGTAAGAAGAGTCACTATTGCGCTCCCATTGCCATACACATTGCAAATAGGACTCGCATCTGTTCCCAGCAAGTACCATGTATTGGACTGAAGAGAAGCTACTGTTCTCGTCAGTTTCTTAAGTGGAGTTGAACTAGATATGGCCCGTACATGGGAAGCACAGTTCTTTTGTTCTGAGCTAGCTCACTCTTCTGGCCCTATAGGAAACACAGTAGATTAGAAGAGTGCTCTTTTGTCAAAAGCAGATTGTGTTTCTTGTAAGGCGAGCTACTATTTGTTTCCCAGTCAGAAATGGAGTTGAATCACATGCAGTTTCTTGTCCTATGATCAGGAGTTGTTTTCTGGTGAGAAGAGTCACTATTGCACTCCCATTGACATACACAGTGCAAATAGCACTGGCGTCTGTTCCCATCAAGTACAGTGTATTGGACTGAAGAGAAGCTACTGTTCTCATCAGTTTCCTAAGTGGAGTTGAACTAGATATGGCCCGTAGGTCGGAAGCACAGTTCTTTTGTTCTGAGCAAGCTCACTCTTCTGGTCCTATAGAAAACACAGTAGATTAGAAGAGTGCTCTTTTCTCAAAAGCAGAGTGTGTTTCTGGTAAGGCGAGCTAGTGTTTGTTTCCCAATCAGAAAAGGATTTGAATCACATGCAGTTTCTGGTCCTATGAGCAAGAGTTGTTTTGTGGTAAAAAGAGTCACTTTTGTGCTCCATTGGCCATACACAGTGCAAATAGCACTCGCGTCTGTTCCCAGCAAGTACAGTGTATTGGACTGAAGAGAAGCTACTGTTCTTGTCAGTTTCCTAAGCAGAGATTAACTAGATATGGCCCGTGTGTCGGAAGCACAGTGCTTTTGTTCTGAGCAAGCTCACTGTTCTGGCCCTATAGGAAACACAGTAGATTAGAAGTGTGCTCTTTTCTCAAAAGCAGAGTGTGTTTCTTGTAAGGCGAGCTAGGGTTTGTTTCCCAATCAGAAAAGGATTTGAATCACATGCAGTTACTGGTCGTATGAGTAAGAGTTGTTTTGTGGTAAAAAGAGTCACTTTTGTGCTCCATTCGCCATGCACAGTGCAAAGAGCACTCGCGTCTGTTCCCAGCAATTACAGTGTATTGGACTGAAGATAAGCTACTGTCTTGTCAGTTTCCTAAGTGGAGTTGAACTAGATTGGCCCGTACGTCGGAAGCACAGTTCTTTTGTTCTGAGCAAGCTCACTGTTCTGGCCCTATAGAAAACACAGTAGATTAGAAGTGTGCCCTTTTCTAAAAAGCAGAGTGTGTTTCTTGTAAGGCGAGCTACTATTTGTTTCCCAGTCAGAAATGGAGTTGAATCACATGTAGTTTCTGGTCCTACGAGCAAGAGTTGTTTTCTGGTAAGAAGAGTCACTATTGTGCTCCCATTGCCATACACAGTGCAAATAGCACTCGCTTCTGTTCCCAGCAAGTACAGTGTATTGGACTGAAGAGAATCTACTGTTCTCTTCAGTTTCCTAAGTCGAGTTGAACTAGATATGGCCCGTATGTCGGAAGCACAGTTCTTTTGTTCTGAGCAAGCTCAATGTTCTGGTCCTATAGGAAACACAGTAGATTAGAAGAGTGCTCTTTTCTCAAAAGCAGAGTGTGTTTCTTGTAAGGCGAGCTAGGGTTTGTTTCCCAATCAGAAAAGGATTTGAATCACATGCAGTTTCTGGTCGTATGAATAAGAGTTGTTTTTTGGTAAAAAGAGTCACTTTTGTGCTCCATTGGCCATGCAGAGTGCAAAGAGCACTCGCGTCTGTTCCCAGGAAGTACAGTGTATTGGACTGAAGAGAAGCTACTGTTCTTGTCAGTTTCCTAAGTGGAGTTGAACTAGATTGGCCCATACGTGGGAAGCACAGTTCTTTTCTTCTGAGCAAGCTCACTGTTCTGGCCCTATAGGAAACACAGTAGATTAGAAGTGTGCTCTTTTCTCAAAAGCAGAGTGTGTTTCTTGTAAGGCGAGCTACTATTTGTTTCCCAGTGAGAAATGGAGTTGAATCACATGCAGCTTCTGGTCCTACGAGCAAGAGTTGTTTTCTGCTAAGAAGAGTCACTATTGCGCTCCATTTGCCATACACAGTGCAAATAGCACTCGCGTCTGTTCCCAGCAAGTACAGTGTATTGGACTGAAGAGAAACTACGGTTCTTGTCAGTTTCCTAAGCAGAGTTGAAGTAGATATGTCCCGTGTGTTGGAAGCACAGTGATTTTGTTCTGAGCAAGCTCACTGTTCTGGCCGTATAGGAAACAGAGTAGATTAGAAGAGTGCTCTTTTCTCAAAAGCAGAGTGTGTTTCTTGTTTGGCGAGCTACTATTTGTTTCCCAGTCAGAAATGGAGTTGAATCACATACAGTTTCTGGTCCTAGGAGCAAGAGTTGTTTTCTGGTAAGAAGAGTCACTATTGCACTCCCAATGCCATACAGAGTGCAAATAGCAATCGCGTCTGTTCCCAGCAAGTACAGTGTATTGGACTGAAGAGAAGCTACTGTTCTCGTCAGTTTCTTAAGTGGAGTTCAACTAGATATGGCAAGTACATCAGAAGCACAATACTTTTATTCTGAGCTAGCTCACTCTTCTGTCCCTATAGGAAACACAGTAGATTAGAAGAGTGCTCTTTTCTCAAAAGCAGAGTGTGTTTCTTGTAAGGCGAGCTACTATTTGTTTCCCAGTGAGAAATAGAGTTGAATCACATACAGTTTCTGGTCCTAGGAGCAAGAGTTCTTTTCCGGTAAGAAGAGTCACTATTGCGCTCCCATTGCCATACACAGTGCAAATAGGACTCGCGTCTGTTGCCAGCAAGTACAGTGTATTGGACTGAAGAGAAGCTACTGTTCTCGTCAGTTTCATAAGTGGAGTGGAACTAGATATGGCCCGTACATGGGAAGCACAGTTCTTTTGTTCTGAGCTACCTCACTCTTCTGGCCCTATAGGAAACACAGTAGATTAGAAGAGTGCTCTTTTCTCAAAAGCAGAGTGTGTTTCTTTTAAGGCGAGCTACTATTTGTTTCCCAGTCAGAAATGGAGTTGAATCACATGTAGTTTCTGGTCCTATGAGCAAGAGTTGTTTTCTGGTAAGAAGAGTCACTATTGTGCTCACATTGCCATACACAGTGCAAATAGCACTCGCGTCTGATCCCAGCAAGTACAGTGTATTGGACTGAGGAGAAGCTACTGTTCTCGTCAGTTTCCTAAGCAGAGTTGAACTAGATATGTACCGTAAGTCAGAAGCACAGTTCTTTTGTTCTGAGCAAGCTCACTGTTTTGGCCGTTTAGGAAAAGCAGTAGATTAGAAGAGTGCTCTTTTCTCAAAAGCAGAGTGTGTTTCTTGTAAGGCGAGCTAGTGTTTATTTCCCAATCAGAAAAGGATTTGAATCACATGCAGTTTCTGGTCCTATGAGCAAGAGTTGTTTTGTGGTAAAAAGAGTCACTTTTGTGCTCCATTCGCCATACACAGTGCAAATAGCTCTCGCGTCTGTTCCCAGCAAGTACAGTATATTGGACTGAAGAGAAGCTACTGTTCTTGTCAGTTTCCTAAGCAGAGTTGAACTAGATATGGCCCATGTGTCGGAAGCACAGTGCTTTTGTTCTGAGCAAGCTCACTGTTCTGGCCCTATAGGAAACAAAGTAGATTAGAAGAGTGCTCTTTTCTCAAAAGCAGAGTGTGTTTCTTTTAAGGCGAGCTACTATTTGTTTCCCAGTCAGAAATGGAGTTGAATCACATGTAGTTTCTGGTCCTATGAGCAAGAGTTGTTTTCTGGTAAGAAGAGTCACTATTGTGCTCACATTGCCATACACAGTGCAAATAGCACTCGCGTCTGATCCCAGCAAGTACAGTGTATTGGACTGAAGAGAAGCTACTGTTCTCGTCAGTTTCCTAAGCAGAGTTGAACTAGATATGTCCCGTAAGTCAGAAGCACAGTTCTTTTGTTCTGAGCAAGCTCACTGTTTTGGCCGTTTAGGAAAAGCAGTAGATTAGAAGAGTGCTCTTTTCTCAAAAGCAGAGTGTGTTTCTTGTAAGGCGAGCTAGTGTTTGTTTCCCAATCAGAAAAGGATTTGAATCACATGCAGTTTCTGGTCCTATGAGCAAGAGTTGTTTTGTGGTAAAAAGAGTCACTTTTGTGCTCCATTCGCCATACACAGTGCAAATAGCTCTTGCGTCTGTTCCCAGCAAGTACAGTATATTTGACTGAAGAGAAGCTACTGTTCTTGTCAGTTTCCTAAGCAGAGTTGAACTAGCTATGGCCCATGTGTCGGAAGCACAGTGCTTTTGTTCTGAGCAAGCTCACTGTTCTGGCCCTATAGGAAACACAGGAGAGTAGAAGAGTGCTCTTTTCTGAAAAGCAGAGCGTGTTTCTTGTAAGGCGAGCTAGTGTTTGTTTCCCAGTCCTATATGGAGTTGAATCACATGCAGGTTCTTGTCCTAGGAGCAAGAGTTGTTTTCTGGTAAGAAGAGTCACTATTGTGCTCCCATTGCCATACACAGTGCAAATAGCACTCGTGTCTGTTCCCAGCAAGTACAGTGTATTGGACTGAAGAGAATCTACAGTTCTCGTCAGTTTCCTAAGTGGAGTTGAACTAGATATGGCCCGTATGTTGGAAGCACAGTTCTTTTGTTCTGAGCAAGCTCACTGTTCTGGCCCTATAGGAAACACAGTAGATTAGAAGAGTGCTCTTTTCTCAAAAGCAGAGTGTGTTTCTTGTAAGGCGAGCTACTATTTGTTTCCCAGTCAGAAATGGAGTTGAATCACATGCACTTTCTGGTCCTACGAGCAAGAGTTGTTTTCTGCTAAGAAGAGTCACTATTGCGCTCCATTTGCCATACACAGTGCAAATAGCACTCGCGTCTGTTCCCAGCAAGTACAGTGTATTGGACTGAAGAGAAGCTACTGTTCTCGTCAGTTTCTTAAGTGGAGTTCAACTAGATATGGCAAGTACATCAGAAGCACAGTTCTTTTGTTCTGAGCTAGCTCACTCTTCTGGCCCTATAGGAAACACAGTAGATTAGAAGATTGCTCTTTTCTCAAAAGCAGAGTGTGTTTATTGTAAGTTGAGCTAGGGTTTGTTTCCCAATCAGAAAAGGATTTGAATCACATGCAGTTTCTGGGCGTATGAGTAAGAGTTGTTTTGTGGTAAAAAGAGTCACTTTTGTGCTCCATTTGCCATGCACAGTGCAAAGAGCACTCGCGTCTGTTCCCAGCAAGTACAGTGTATTGGACTGAAGAGAAGCTACTGTTCTTGTCAGTTTCCTAAGTGGAGTTGGAGTAGATTGGCCCGTAAGTCGGAAGCACAGTTCTTTTGTTCTGAGCAAGCTCACTGTTCTGGCCCTATAGGAAACACAGTAGATTAGAAGAGTGCTCTTTTCTCAAAAGCAGATTGTGTTTCTTGTAAGGCGAGCTACTATTTGTTTCCCAGTCAGAAATGGAGTTGAATCACATGCAGTTTCTTGTCCTACGAGCAGGAGTTGTTTTCTGGTAAGAAGAGTCACTATTGCACTCCCATTGCCATTCACAGTGCAAATAGAACTCGCATCTGTTCCCAGCAAGTACAGTGTATTGGACTGAAGAGAAGCTACTGTTCTCGTCAGTTTCCTAAGTTGAGTTCAACTCGATATGGCCCGTACGTCAGAAGCACAGTTCTTTTCTTCTGAGCAAGCTCACTGTTCTGGTCCTATAGGAAACACAGTAGATTAGAAGAGTGCTCTTTTCTCAAAAGCAGATTGTGTTTCTTGTAAGGCGAGCTAGTGTTTGTTTCCCAATCAGAAAAGGATTTGAATCACATGCAGTTTCTGGTCCTATGAGGAAGAGTTGTTTTGTGGTAAAAAGAGTCACTTTTGTGCTCCATTGGTATTACACAGTGCAAATAGCACTTGCGTCTGTTCCCAGCAAGTACAGTGTATTGGACTGAAGAGAAGCTACTGTTCTTGTCAGTTTCCTAAGCAGAGTTGAACTAGATATGGCCCGTGTGTCGGAAGCACAGTTCTTTTGTTCTGAGCAAGCTCACTGTTCTGGCCCTATAGAAAACACAGTAGATTAGAAGAGTGCTCTTTTCTCAAAAGCAGAGTGTGTTTCTTGTAAGGCGAGCTACTATTTGTTTCCCAGTCAGAAATGGAGTTGAATCACATGTAGTTTCTGGTCCTACGAGCAAGAGTTGTTTTCTGGTAAGAAGAGTCACTATTGTGCTCCCATTGCCATACACAGTGCAAATAGCACTCGCGTCTGTTCCCAGCAAGTACAGTGTATTGGACTGAAGAGAAGCTACTGTTCTCGTCAGTTTCTTAAGTGGAGTTGAACTAGATATGGCCCGTACATGGGAAGCACAGTTCTTTTGTTCTGAGCTAGCTCACTCTTCTGGCCCTATAGGAAACACAGTAGATTAGAAGAGTGCTCTTTTCTCAAAAGCAGAGTGTGTTTCTTGTAAGGCGAGCTAGTGTTTGTTTCCCAATCAGAAAAGGATTTGAATCACATGCAGTTTCTGGTCCTATGAGCAAGAGTTGTTTTGTGGTAAAAATAGTGACTTTTGTGCTCCATTCGCCATACACAGTGCAAAGAGCACTGGCGTCTGTTCCCAGCAAGTACAGTGTATTGGACTGAAGAGAAGCTACTGTTCTTGTCAGTTTCCTAAGCAGAGTTGAACTAGATATGGCTCGTGTGTCGGAAGCACAGTTCTTTTGTTCTGAGAAAGCTCACTGTTCTGGCCCTATAGGAAACACAGTAGATTAGAAGAGTGCTCTTTTCTCAAAAGCAGAGTGTGTTTCTTGTTAGGCGAGCTAGTGTTTGTTTTCAAGTCAGAAAAGTATTTGAATCACATGCAGTTTCTGGTCCTACGAGCAGGAGTTGTTTTCTGGTAAGAAGAGTCACTATTGTGCTCCCATTGCCATACTCAGTGCAAATAGCACTCGCGTCTGTTCCCAGCAAGTACAGTGTATTGGATTGAAGAGAAGCTACTGTTCTCCTCACTTTCCTAAGTGGAGTTGAACTAGATATGGCCCATATGTCGGAAGCACAGTTCTTTTCTTCTGAGCAAGCTCACTCTTCTGGCCCTATAGGAAACACAGTAGATTAGAAGAGTGCTCTTTTCTCAAAAGCAGAGTGTGTTTCTTGTAAGGCGAGCTACTATTTGTTTCCCAGTCAGAAATGGAGTTGAATCACATGTAGTTTCTGGTCCTACGAGCAAGAGTTGTTTTCTGGTAAGAAGAGTCACTATTGTGCTCCCATTGCCATACTCAGTGCAAATAGCACTCGCGTCTGTTCCCAGCAAGTACCGTGTATTGGACTGAAGAGAAGCTACTGTTCTCGTCAGTTTCTTAAGTGGAGTTGAACTAGATATGGCCCGTACATGGGAAGCACAGTTCTTTTGTTCTGAGCTAGCTCACTCTTCTGGCCCTATAGGAAACACAGTAGATTAGAAGAGTGCTCTTTTGTCAAAAGCAGATTGTGTTTCTTGTAAGGCGAGCTACTATTTGTTTCCCAGTCAGAAATGGAGTTGAATCACATGCAGTTTCTTGTCCTATGATCAGGAGTTGTTTTCTGGTAAGAAGAGTCACTATTGCACTCCCATTGACATACACAGTGCAAATAGCACTGGCGTCTGTTCCCATCAAGTACAGTGTATTGGACTGAAGAGAAGCTACTGTTCTCATCAGTTTCCTAAGTGGAGTTGAACTAGATATGGCCCGTAGGTCGGAAGCACAGTTCTTTTGTTCTGAGCAAGCTCACTCTTCTGGTCCTATAGAAAACACAGTAGATTAGAAGAGTGCTCTTTTCTCAAAAGCAGAGTGTGTTTCTGGTAAGGCGAGCTAGTGTTTGTTTCCCAATCAGAAAAGGATTTGAATCACATGCAGTTTCTGGTCCTATGAGGAAGAGTTGTTTTGTGGTAAAAAGAGTCACTTTTGTGCTCCATTGGCCATACACAGTGCAAATAGCACTCGCGTCTGTTCCCAGCAAGTACAGTGTATTGGACTGAAGAGAAGCTACTGTTCTTGTCAGTTTCCTAAGCAGAGATTAACTAGATATGGCCCGTGTGTCGGAAGCACAGTGCTTTTGTTCTGAGCAAGCTCACTGTTCTGGCCCTATAGGAAACACAGTAGATTAGAAGTGTGCTCTTTTCTCAAAAGCAGAGTGTGTTTCTTGTAAGGCGAGCTAGGGTTTGTTTCCCAATCAGAAAAGGATTTGAATCACATGCAGTTACTGGTCGTATGAGTAAGAGTTGTTTTGTGGTAAAAAGAGTCACTTTTGTGCTCCATTGACCATGCACAGTGCAAAGAGCACTCGCTTCTGTTCCCAGCAATTACACTGTATTGGACTGAAGATAAGCTACTGTCTTGTCAGTTTCCTAAGTGGAGTTGAACTAGATTGGCCCGTACGTCGGAAGCACAGTTCTTTTGTTCTGAGCAAGCTCACTGTTCTGGCCCTATAGAAAACACAGTAGATTAGAAGTGTGCCCTTTTCTAAAAAGCAGAGTGTGTTTCTTGTAAGACGAGCTACTATTTGTTTCCCAGTCAGAAATGGAGTTGAATCACATGTAGTTTCTGGTCCTACGAGCAAGAGTTGTTTTCTGGTAAGAAGAGTCACTATTGTGCTCCCATTGCCATACACAGTGCAAATAGCACTCGCTTCTGTTCCCAGCAAGTACAGTGTATTGGACTGAAGAGAATCTACTGTTCTCTTCAGTTTCCTAAGTCGAGTTGAACTAGATATGGCCCGTATGTCGGAAGCACAGTTCTTTTGTTCTGAGCAAGCTCAATGTTCTGGTCCTATAGGAAACACAGTAGATTAGAAGAGTGCTCTTTTCTCAAAAGCAGAGTGTGTTTCTTGTAAGTCGAGCTAGTGTTTGTTTCCCAATCAGAAAAGGATTTGAATCACATGCAGTTTCTGGTCCTATGAGCAAGAGTTGTTTTGTGGTAAAAATAGTCACTTTTGTGCTCCATTCGCCATACACAGTGCAAAGAGCACTTTCCTCTGTTCCCAGCAAGTACAGTGTATTGGACTGAAGAGAAGCTACTGTTCTTGTCAGTTTCTTAAGCAGAGTTGAACTAGATATGTCCCGTGTGTCGGAAGCACCGGTCTTCTGTTCTGAGCAAGCTCACTGTTCTGGCCCTTTAGGAAACACAGTAGATTAGAAGAGTGCTCTTTTCTCAAAAGCAGAGTGTGTTTCTTGTAAGGCGAGCTAGGGTTTGTTTCCCAATCAGAAAAGGATTTGAATCACATGCAGTTTCTGGTCGTATGAGTAAGAGTTGTTTTGTGGTAAAAAGAGTCACTTTTGTGCTCCACTGGCCATGCACAGTGCAAAGAGCACTCGCGTCTGTTCCCAGGAAGTACAGCGTATTGGACTGAAGAGAAGCTACTGTTCTTGTCAGTTTCCTAAGCAGAGTTGAATTAGATATGAACCATGTGTGTAGGAAGCACAGTTCTTTTCTTCTGAGCAAGCTCACTCTTCTGGCCCTGTAGGAAACACAGTAGAGTAGAAGAGTGCTCTTTTCTCAAAAGCAGAGTGTGTTTCTTGTAAGGCGAGCTAGTATTTGTTTCCCAGTCAGAAATGGAGTTGAATCACATGCAGTTTCTGTCCTACCAGCAAGAGTTGTCTTCTGGTAAGAAGTGTCACTATTGCGCTCCATTTGCCATACACAGTGCAAATAGCACTTGCGTCTGTTCCAAGCAACTACAGTGTATTGGACTGAAGAGAAGCTACTGTTCTTGTCAGTTTCCTAAGGAGAATTGAACTAGATATGGCCCGTGTGTCGGAAGCACAGTTCCTTTGTTCTGAGTAAGCTCACTGTTCTGGCCCTATAGGAAACACAGTAGATTAGAACAGTGCTCTTTTCTCAAAAGCAGAGTGTATTTCTTTAAGGCGATCTAGTATTTGTTTCCCAGTCAGAAATGGAGTTGAATCACATGCAGTTTCTGCTCCTACAAGCAAGAGTTGTTTTCTGGTAAGAAGAGTCACTATTGCGCTCCATTTGCCATACACAGTGCAAATAGCACTAGAGTCTGTTCCCAGCAAGTACAGTGTATTGGACTGAAGAGAAGCTACTGTTCTTGTCAGTTTCCTAAGCAGAGTTGAACTAGATATGGCCCGTGTGTTGGAAGCACAGTTCCTTTGTTCTGAGCAAGCTCACTGTTCTGGCCCTATAGGAATCACAGTAGAGTAGATATGTGCTGTTTTCTCAAAAGCAGAGTGTGTTTCTTGAAAGGCGAGCTAGTGTTTGTTGCCCAGTCGTAAACGGAGTTGAATCACATGCAGTTTCTGGTCCTACTAGCAAGAGTTGTTTTCTGCTGAGAACAGTCACGATTGCGCTCCATTGCCATACACACTGCAAATAGCACTAGCGTCTGTTCCCAGCAAGTACAGTGTATTGGACTGAAGAGAAGCTACTGTTCTCGTCAGTTTCCTAAGCAGAGTTGAACAAGATATGGCCCTTGTGCCGGAAGCACAGTTCCTTTGTTCTGAGTAAGCTCACTGTTCTGGCCCTATAGGAATCACAGTAGAGTAGAAGAGTGCTCTTTTCTCCAAAGCAGAGTGTGTTTCTTGTAAGGAGAGCTAGTGTTTGTTTCCCAGTCGTAAACGGAGTTGAATCACATGCAGTATCTGGTCCTACTAGCAAGAGTTGTTTTCTGCTAAGAACTGTCACCATTGTGCTCCCTTTGCCATACACAGTGCAAATAGCACTAGCGTCTGTTCCCAGCAAGTACAGTGTATTGGACTGAAGAGAAGCTACTGTTCTTGTCAGTTTCCTAAGCAGAGTTGAACTAGATATGGCCCGTGTGTCGGAGCACAGTTCCTTTGTTCTGAGCAAGCTCACTGTTCTGGCCCTATAGGAAACACTGTAGATTAGAAGAGTGCTCTCTTCTCAAAAGCAGAGTGTGTTTCTTGTAAGGCGAGCTAGTATTTGTTTCCCAGTCAGAAATGGAGTTGAATCACATGCAGTTTCTGGTCCTACAAGCAAGAGTTGTTTTCTGGTAAGAAGAGTCACTATTGCGCTCCATTTGCCATACACAGTGCAAATAGCACTAGCGTCTGTTCCCAGCAAGTACAGTGTATTGGACTGAAGAGAAGCTACTGTTCTTGTCAGTTTCCTAAGCAGAGTTGAACTACATATGGCCCGTGTGTCGGAAGCACAGTTCCTTTGTTCTGAGCAAGCACACTGTTCTGGCCCTATAGGAAACACAGTAGAGTAGAACAGTGCTCTTTTCTCAAAAGCAGAGTGTGTTTCTTGTAAGGCGAGCTAGTGTTTGTTGCCCAGTCGTAAAGAAGTTGAATCACATGCAGTTTCTGGTCCTACTAGCAAGAGTTGTTTTCTGCTAAGAACAGTCACAATTGCCTTCCCATTTCCAAACACAGTGCAAAAAGCACTCGCATATGTTCCCAGCAAGTACAGTGTATTGGACTGAAGAGAAGCTACTGTTCTTGTCAGTTTCCTAAGCAGAGTTGAACTAGATATGGCCCGTGTGTCGGAAGCACAGTTCCTTTGTTCTGAGTAAGCTCACTGTTCTGGCCCTATAGGAATCACAGTAGAGTAGAAGAGTGCTCTTTTCTCAAAAGCAGAGTGTGTTTCTTGTAAGGCGAGCTAGTGTTTGTTTCCCAGTCGTAAATGGAGTTGAATCACATGCAGTTTCTGGTCCTACTAGCAAGAGTTGTTTTCTGCTAAGAACTGTCACCATTGTGCTCCCTTTGCCATACACAGTGCAAATAGCACTCGCGTCTGTTCCCAGCAAATACAGTGTATTGGACTGAAGAGAAGCTACTGTTCTTGTCAGTTTCCTAAGCAGAGTTGAACTACATATGTCTCGTGTGTCGGAAGCACAGTTCTTTTGTTCTGAGCAAGCTCACTGTTCTGGCCCTATAGGAAACACAGTAGATTAGAAGATTGCTCTTCTTTCAAAAGCAGAGTATGTTTCTTGTAAGGCGAGCTAGTATTTGTTTCCCAGTCAGAAATGGAGTTGAATCACATGCAGTTTCTGGTCCTATGAGCAAGAGTTGTTTTCTGGTAAGAAGAGTCACTATTGCGCTCCATTTGTCATACACAGTGCAAATAGCACTAGCGTCTGTTCCCAGCAAGTACAGTGTATTGGACTGAAGAGAAGCTACTGTTCTTGTCAGTTTCCTAAGCAGAGTTGAACTAGATATGGCCCGTGTGTGGGAAGCACAGTTCCTTTGTTCTGAGTAAGCTCACTGTTCTGGCCCTATAGTAATCACAGTAGAGTAGATGAGTGCTGTTTTCTCAAAAGCAGGGTGTGTTTCTTGTAAGGCGAGCTAGTGTTTGTTGCCCAGTCGTAAACGGAGTTGAATCATATGCAGTTTCTGGTCTAACTAGCAAGAGTTGTTTTCTGCTAAGAACAGTCACGATTGTGCTCCATTGCCATACACGTGCAAATAGCACTAGCATCTGTTCCCAGCAAGTACAGTGTATTGGACTGAAGAGAAGCTACTGTTCTTGTCAGTTTCCTAAGCAGAGTTGAACTAGATATGGCCCGTGTGTCGGAAGCACAGTTCTTTTTTTCTGAGCAAGATCACTGTTCTGGCCCTTTAGGAAACACAGTAGATTAGAAGAGTGCTGTTTTCTCAAAAGCAGAGTATGTTTCTTGTAAGGGGAGCTAGTATTTTTTTTCCAGTCAGAAATGGAGTTGAATCACATGCAGTTTCTGGTCCTACGAGCAAGAGTTGCTTTCTGGTAAGAAGAGTCACTATTGAGCTCCTTTTGCCATACACAGTGCAAAAAGCACTAGCGTCTGTTCCCAGCAAGTACAGTGTATTGGACTGAAGAGAAACTACTGTTCTTGTCAGTTTCCTAAGCAGAGTTGAACTAGATATGGCCCGTGTGTCGGAAGCACAGTTCCTTTGTTTTTTGCAAGCTCACTGTTCTGGTCCTGTAGGAAACACAGTAGATTAGAAGAGTGCTCTTTTCTCAAAAGCAGAGTATGTTTCTTTTAAGGGGAGCTAGTATTTGTTTCCCAGTCAGAAATGGAGTTGAATCACATGAGGTTTCTGCTCCTACAAGCAAGAGTTGTTTTCTGCTAAGAATAATCACGATTGTGCTCCCATTGCCATACACAGTGCAAATAGCACTCGTGTCTGTTCCCAGCAAGTACAGTGTATTGGACTGAAAAGAAGCTACTGTTCTCGTCAGTTTCCTAAGTGGAGTTGAACTAGATATGGCCCGTACCTCAGAAGCACAGTTCTTTTGTTCTGAGCAAGCTCACTCTTTTGGCCGTTTAGGAAAAGCAGTAGATTAGAAGAGTGCTCTTTTCTCAAAAGCAGAGTGTGTTTCTTGTAAGGCGAGCTAGTGTTTGTTTCCCAATCAGAAAAGGATTTGAATCACATGCAGTTTCTGGTCCTATGAGCAAGAATTGTTTTGTGGTAAAAAGAGTCACTTTTGTGCTCCATTCGCCATACACAGTGCAAATAGCACTCGCGTCTGTTCCCAGCAAGTACAGTGTATTGGACTGAAGAGAAGCTACTGTTCTTGTCATTTTCCTAAGCAGAGTTGAACTAGATATGGCCCATGTGTCGGAAGCACAGTGCTTTTGTTCTGAGCAAGCTCACTGTTCTGGCCCTATAGGAAACACAGTAGATTAGAAGAGTGCTCTTTTCTCAAAAGCAGAGTGTGTTTCTTGTTTGGCGAGCTACTATTTGTTTCCCAGTCAGAAATGGAGTTGAATCACATACAGTTTCTGGTCCTAGGAGCAAGAGTTGTTTTCTGGTAAGAAGAGTCACTATTGCGCTCCCATTGCCATACACATTGCAAATAGGACTCGCGTCTGTTCCCAGCAAGTACCGTGTATTGGACTGAAGAGAAGCTACTGTTCTCGTCAGTTTCTTAAGTGGAGTTGAACTAGATATGGCCCGTACATGGGAAGCACAGTTCTTTTGTTCTGAGCTAGCTCACTCTTCTGGCCCTATAGGAAACACAGTAGATTAGAAGAGTGCTCTTTTGTCAAAAGCAGATTGTGTTTCTTGTAAGGCGAGCTACTATTTGTTTCCCAGTCAGAAATGGAGTTGAATCACATGCAGTTTCTTGTCCTACGATCAGGAGTTGTTTTCTGGTAAGAAGAGTCACTATTGCACTCCCATTGACATACACAGTGCAAATAGCACTGGCGTCTGTTCCCATCATGTACAGTGTATTGGACTGAAGAGAAGCTACTGTTCTCATCAGTTTCCTAAGAGAGTTGAACTAGATATGGTCCGTATGTCGGAAGCACAGTTCTTTTGTTCTGAGCAAGCTCACTCTTCTGGTCTTATAGGAAACACAGTAGATTAGAAAAGTGCTCTTTTCTCAAAAGCAGAGTGTGTTTCTGGTAAGGCGAGCTAGTGTTTGTTTCCCAATCAGAAAAGGATTTGAATCACATGCAGTTTCTGGTCCTATGAGGAAGAGTTGTTTTGTGGTAAAAAGAGTCACTTTTGTGCTCCATTGGCCATACACAGTGCAAATAGCACTCGCGTCTGTTCCCAGCAAGTACAGTGTATTGGACTGAAGAGAAGCTGCTGTTCTTTTCAGGTTCCTAAGTGGAGTTGAACTAGATATGGCCCGTGTGTTGGAAGCACAGTGCTTTTGTGCTGAGCAAGCTCACTGTTCTGGCCCTATAGGAAACACAGGAGAGTAGAAGAGTGCTCTTTTCTCAAAAGCAGAGTGTGTTTCTTGTTAGGCAAGCAAGTGTTTGTTTCCAAGTCCTAAATGGAGTTGAATCACATGCAGTTTCTTGTCCTACGAGCAAGAGTTGTTTTCTGGTAAGAAGAGTCACTATTGCGCTCCATTTGCCATACACAGTTCAAATAGCACTCGCGTCTGTTCCCAGCAAGTACAGTGGTTTTTGACTGAAAAGAAGCTACTGTTCTCGTCAGTTTCCGAAGTGGAGTTGAACTAGATATGGCCCGAACATCGGAAGCACAGATCTTTTGTTCTGAGCAAGCTCACTGTTCTGGCCCTATAGGAAACACAGTAGATTAGAAGAATGCTCTTTTCTAAAAAGCAGAGAGTGTTTCTTGTAAGGCAAGCTAGTGTTTGTTTCCCAATCAGAAAAGGATTTGAATCACATGCAGTTTCTGGTCCTAAGAGCAAGAGTTGATTTGTGGTAAAAAGAGTCACTTTTGTGCTCATTCGCCATACACAGTGCAAAGAGCGCTCGCGTCTGATCCCAGCAAGTACAATGTATTGGACTGAAGAGAAGCTACTGTTCTTGTCAGTTTCCTAAACAGGAGTTGGAACTAGATATGGCCCGTGTGTGTAGAAGCACAGATCTTTTGTTCTGAGCAAGCTCACTGTTCTGGCCCTATAGAAACACAGGAGAGTAGAAGAGTGCTCTTTTTTCAAAAGCAGAGTGTGTTTCTTGTAAGGCAAGCTAGTGTTTGTTTCCCAGTCCTAAATGGAGTTGAATCACATGCAGTTTCTTGTCCTACAAGCAAGAGTTGTTTTCTGGTAAGAAGAGTCACTATTGTGCTCCCATTGCTATACACAGTGCAAATAGCACTCCCGTCTGTTCCCAGCAAGTACAGTGTATTGGACTGAAGAGAAGCTCCTGTTCTTGTCAGTTTCCTAAGTAGAGTTGAACTAGATATGGCCCGTACATCGGAAAGCACAGATCTTTTGTTCTGAGAAGCTCACTGTTCTGGCCCTGTAGGAAACACATTAGATTAGAAGAGTGCTCTTTTCTCAAAAGCAGAGAGTGTTTCTTGTAAGGCGAGCTAGTATTTGTTTCCCAGTGAGAAATGGAGTTGAATCACTTGCAGTTTATGGTCCTTCGAGCAAGAGTTGTTTTCTTGTAAGAAGAGGTCACTATTGTGCTCCATTTGCCATACACAGTGCAAATAGCACTCGCGTCTGTCCCAGCAAGTACAGTGTATTGGACTGAAGAGAAGCTACTGTTCTCCTCAGTTTCCTAAGTGGAGTTGAACTAGATATGGCCCGTACGTTGGAAGCACAGTTCTTTTGTTCTGAGCAAGCTAACTGTTCTGGCCCTATAGGAAACACAGGAGAGTAGAAGAGTGCTCTTTTCTCAAAAGCAGAGTGTGTTTCTTGAAAGGCGAGCTAGTGTTTGTTTCCCAATCAGAAAAGGATTTGAATCACATGCAGTTTCTGGTCCTATGAGCAAGAGTTGTTTTGTGGTAAAAAAAAAAGTCACTTTTGTGCTCCCATCGCCATACACAGTGCAAAGAGCACTCGCGTCTGTTTCCAGCAAGTACAGTGTATTGGACTGAAGAGAAGCTACTGTTCTTGTCAGGTTCCTAAGTGGAGTTGAACTAGATATGGCCCGTGTGTTGGAAGCACAGTGCTTTTGTGCTGAGCAAGCTCACTGTTCTGGCCCTATAGGAAACACAGTAGAGTAGAAGAGTGCTCTTTTCTCAAAAGCAGAGTGTGTTTCTTGTAAGGCAAGCTAGTGTTTGTTTCCCAGTCCTAAATATAGTTGAATCACATGCAGTTTCTCGTCCTACAAGCAAGAGTTGTTTTCTGGTAAGAAGAGTCACTATTGTGCTCCATTCGCCATACACAGTGCAAAGAGCACTCGCGTCTGATCCCAGCAAATACAGTGTATTGGACTGAAGAGAAGCTACTGTTCTTGTCAGTTTCCTAAGCAGAGCTGAACTAGATATGGCCCGTGTGTCGGAAGCACAGTTCTTTTGTTCTGAGGAAGCTCACTGTTCTGGCCCTATAGGAAACACAGTAGATTAGAAGAGTGCTCTTTTCTCAAAAGCAGAGTGTGTTTCTTGTAAGGCGAGCTACTATTTGTTTCCCAGTCAGAAATGGAGTTGAATCACATGCAGTTTCTGGTCCTACGAACAAGAGTTGTTTTCTGGTAAGAAGAGTCACTATTGTGCTCCCATTGCCATACACAGTGCAATAGCACTCGCGTCTGTTCCCATCAAGTACAGTGTATTGGACTGAAGAGAAGCTACTCTTCTTGTCAGGTTCCTAAGCAGAGTTGAACTAGATATGGCCCGTGTGTAGAAAGCACAGTTCTTTTGTTCTGAGCAAGCTCACTGTTCTGGCCCTATAGGAAACACAGGAGAGTAGAAGAGTGCTCTTTTCTGAAAAGCAGAGCGTGTTTCTTGTAAGGCGAGCTAGTGTTTGTTTCCCAGTCCTATATGGAGTTGAATCACATGCAGGTTCTTGTCCTAGGAGCAAGAGTTGTTTTCTGGTAAGAAGAGTCACTATTGTGCTCCCATTGCCATACACAGTGCAAATAGCACTCGTGTCTGTTCCCAGCAAGTACAGTGTATTGGACTGAAGAGAATCTACAGTTCTCGTCAGTTTCCTAAGTGGAGTTGAACTAGATATGGCCCGTATGTTGGAAGCACAGTTCTTTTGTTCTGAGCAAGCTCACTGTTCTGGCCCTATAGGAAACACAGTAGATTAGAAGAGTGCTCTTTCTCAAAAGCAGAGTGTGTTTCTTGTAAGGCGAGCTACTATTTGTTTCCCAGTCAGAAATGGAGTTGAATCACATGCACTTTCTGGTCCTACGAGCAAGAGTTGTTTTCTGCTAAGAAGAGTCACTATTGCGCTCCATTTGCCATACACAGTGCAAATAGCACTCGCGTCTGTTCCCAGCAATACAGTGTATTGGACTGAAGAGAAGCTACTGTTCTCGTCAGTTTCTTAAGTGGAGTTCAACTAGATATGGCAAGTACATCAGAAGCACAGTTCTTTTGTTCTGAGCTAGCTCACTCTTCTGGCCCTATAGGAAACACAGTAGATTAGAAGATTGCTCTTTTCTCAAAAGCAGAGTGTGTTTATTGTAAGTTGAGCTAGGGTTTGTTTCCCAATCAGAAAAGGATTTGAATCACATGCAGTTTCTGGGCATATGAGTAAGAGTTGTTTTGTGGTAAAAAGAGTCACTTTTGTGCTCCATTTGCCATGCACAGTGCAAAGAGCACTCGCGTCTGTTCCCAGCAAGTACAGTGTATTGGACTGAAGAGAAGCTACTGTTCTTGTCAGTTTCCTAAGTGGAGTTGGAGTAGATTGGCCCGTAAGTCGGAAGCACAGTTCTTTTGTTCTGAGCAAGCTCACTGTTCTGGCCCTATAGGAAACACAGTAGATTAGAAGAGTGCTCTTTTCTCAAAAGCAGATTGTGTTTCTTGTAAGGCGAGCTACTATTTGTTTCCCAGTCAGAAATGGAGTTGAATCACATGCAGTTTCTTGTCCTACGAGCAGGAGTTGTTTTCTGGTAAGAAGAGTCACTATTGCACTCCCATTGCCATTCACAGTGCAAATAGAACTCGCATCTGTTCCCAGCAAGTACAGTGTATTGGACTGAAGAGAAGCTACTGTTCTCGTCAGTTTCCTAAGTTGAGTTCAACTCGATATGGCCCGTACGTCAGAAGCACAGTTCTTTTCTTCTGAGCAAGCTCACTGTTCTGGTCCTATAGGAAACACAGTAGATTAGAAGAGTGCTCTTTTCTCAAAAGCAGATTGTGTTTCTTGTAAGGCGAGCTAGTGTTTGTTTCCCAATCAGAAAAGGATTTGAATCACATGCAGTTTCTGGTCCTATGAGGAAGAGTTGTTTTGTGGTAAAAAAGAGTCACTTTTGTGCTCCATTGGCCAT
>NW_026736595.1:0-65000 GCF_949786415.1 Peromyscus eremicus | reverse complement strand
AGGAACCTGACAAGAACAGTAGATCCTATTCAGTCCAATACACTGTACGTGCTTGGAACAGACGCATGTGCTATTGGTCCTCTGTATGGCAATGGGAGCGCAATAGTGACTATTGTTACCATAAAACAACTCATGCTCGTAGGACCAGAAACTGCATGTGATTCAACTCCATTTAGGACTGGGATTCAAACGCTAGCTCGCCTTACAAGAACCACACTCTTCTTTAGAGGAAAGAGCACTCTTCTACTCTACTGTGTTTCCTATGTGGCCCAAAAACAGTGAGCTTGCTCAGAACATAATAACTGTGCTTCCTAGACACATGGGCCATATCTAGTTCAACTCTGCTTAGGAAACTGAGAAGAAGAGTAGCTCCTCTTCACTTCAATACACTGTACTTGCTGGGAACAGACGCGAGTGCTATTTGCACTGTGTATGGCTATGGGAGCACAACGTGACTTTCCTTACCAGAAAACAACTCTTGTTCGTAGGACCAGAAACTGCATGTGATTCAACTCCATTTAGGACTAGGAAACAAACGCTAGCTCGCCTTACAAGAAACACACTCTGCTTTAGATAAAAGAGCACTCATCTACTCTACTGTGTTTCCTATAGGGCCAGAACAGTGAGCTTGCTCAGAACATAAGAACTGTGCTTCCTATACACACGGACCATATCTAGTTTAACTCTGCTTAGGAAACTGACAAGAACAGTAGCTCCTCTTCAGTCCGATACACTGTAATTCCTGGGAACAGACGCGAGTGCTATTTGTACTATGTATGGCAATGGGAGCGCAATAGTGACTTTCCTTACCAGAAAACAACTCTTACTGGTAGTACCAAAAACTGCCTGTGACTCAACTCCATTTAGGACTGGGAAACAAACGCGAGCTCGTCTTACAAGAAACACACTCTGCTTTAGAGAAAAGAGCACTCTTCTACTCTACTGTGTTTCCTATAGGGCCAGAACATTGAGCTTGCTCAGAACATAATAACTGTGCTTCCTAGACACACGGGCCTTATCTAGTTCAACTCTGCTTAGGAAACTGAGAAGAACAGTAGCTCCTCTTCACTCCAATACACTGTACATGCTGGGAAAAGACGCGAGTTCTATTTGCACTGTGTATGGCAATGGGAGCACAATAGTGACTTTCCTTACCAGAAAACAACTCTTGCTCTTAGGACCAGAAACTGCATGGGATTCAACTCCATTTAGGACTGGGAAACAAACGCTAGCTCGCCTTACAAGAAACACACTCTGCTTTAGATAAAAGAGCACTCATCTACTCTACTGTGTTTCCTATAGGGCCAGAACAGTGAGCTTGCTCAGAACATAAGAACTGTGCTTCCTATACACACGGACCATATCTAGTTTAACTCTGCTTAGGAAACTGACAAGAACAGTAGCTCCTCTTCAGTCCGATACACTGTACTTGCTGGGAACAGACGCGAGTGCTATTTGTACTATGTATGGCAATGGGAGCACAATAGTGACTTTCCTTACGAGAAAACAACTCTCACTGGTAGTACCAAAAACTGCCTGTGACTCAACTCCATTTAGGACTGGGAAACAAACGCGAGCTCGTCTTACAAGAAACACACTCTGCTTTAGAGAAAAGAGCACTCTTCTACTCTACTGTGTTTCCTATAGGGCCAGAACAATGAGCTTGCTCAGAACATAATAACTGTGCTTCCTAGACACACGGGCCTTATCTAGTTCAACTCTGCTTAGGAAACTGAGAAGAACAGTAGCTCCTCTTCACTCCAATACACTGTACTTGCTGGGAAAAGACGCGAGTTCTATTTGCACTGTGTATGGCAATGGGAGCACAATAGTGACTTTCCTTACCAGAAAACAACTCTTGCTCTAAGGACCAGAAACTGCATGGGATTCAACTCCATTTAGGACTGGGAAACAAACGCTAGCTCGCCTTACAAGAAACACACTCTGCTTTAGAGAAAAGAGCACTCTTCTACTCTACTGTTTTTCCTATGGGGTCCAAACAGTGAGCTTGCTCAGAACAAAAGAACTGTGCTTCCTACACACACGGACCATATGTAGTTCAACTCTGCTTAGGAAACTGACAAGAACAGTAGCTCCTCTTCAGTCCAAAACTCTGTACTTTCTGGGAACAGACGCGAGTGCTATTTGCACTGTGTATGGCAATGAGAACGCAATAGTGACTTTCCTTACCAGAAAACAACTCTTGCTCGTAGGACCACAAACTGCATGTGATTCAACGCCATTTAGGACTGGGAAACAAATGCTAGCTTGCCTTACAAAACCCCACTCTGCTTTTGCGAAAAGAGCACTCTTCTACTCTACTGTGTTTCCTATAGGGCCAGAACAGTGAGCTTGCTCAGATCAAATGAACTGTTCTTCCTAGACACGGGCCTTATCTAGTTCAACTCTGCTTAGGAAACTGAGAAGAACAGTAGCTCCTCTTCAGTCCAATACACTGTAATTGCTGGGAACAGACGGGAGTGCTATTTGCACTGTGTATGGCAATGGGAGCGCAACAGTGACTTTCCTTACCAGAAAACAACTCTTGCTCGTAGGACCAGAAACTGCATGGGATTCAACTCCATTTAGGACTGGGAAACAAACGCTAGCTCGCCTTACAAGAAACACACTCTGCTTTTGAGAAAAGAGCACTCTTCTACTCTACTGTTTTTCCTATGGGGTCCAAACAGTGAGCTTGCTCAGAACAAAAGAACTGTGCTTCCTAAACAAACGGACCATATGTAGTTCAACTCTGCTTAGGAAACTGACAAGAACAGTAGCTCCTTTTTAAGTCCAATACACTGTACTTGCTGGGAACAGACGCGAGTTCTATTTGCACTGTGTATGGCAATGAGAACGCAATAGTGACTTCCCTTACCAGAAAACAACTCTTGCTCGTAGGAATAGAAACTGCATGTGATTCAACGCCATTTAGGACTGGGAAACAAATGCTAGCTCGCCTTACAAAAACACACTCTGCTTTTGCGAAAAGAGCACTCTTCTACTCTACTGTGTTTCCTATAGGGCCAGAACAGTGAGCTTGCTCAGATCAAAGGAACTGTGCTTCCTAGACACACGGGCCTTATCTGGTTCAGCTCTGCTTAGGAAACTGAGAAGAACAGTAGCTCCTCTTCAGTCCAATACACTGTAATTGCTGGGAACAGATGGGAGTGCTATTTGCACTGTGTATGGCAATGGGAGCGCAACAGTGACTTTCCTTACCAGAAAACAACTCTTGCTCGTAGGACCAGAAACTGCATGTGATTCAACTCCATTTAGGACTGGGAAACAAACGCTAGCTCGCCTTACAAGAAACACACTCTGCTTTTGAGAAAAGAGCACTCTTCTATTCTACTGTGTTTCCTATGGGGTCCGAACAGTGAGCTTGCTCAGAACAAAAGAACTGTGCTTCCTACACACATGGACCATATCTAGTTCAACTCTGCTTAGGAAACTGACAAGAACAGTAGCTCCTCGTCAGTCCGATACACTGTAATTCCTGGGAGGAGACGCGAGGGCTATTTGCACTGTGTATGGCAAAAAGAGCGCAATAGTGACTTTCCTTACCAGAAAACATCTCTTGCTAATAGGACCTGAAACTGCATGTGATTCAACTCCATTTAGGACTGGCAAACAAACGCTAGCTTGCCTTACAAAAAACACACTCTGCTTTTGAGAAAACAGCACTCTTCTCCTCTACTGTGTTTCCTATGGGGTCCGAACAGTGAGCTTGCTCAGAACAAAAGAACTGTGCTTCCTACACACACGGCCATATCTAGTTCAATTCTGCTTAGGAACCTGACAAGAACAGTAGATCCTCTTCAGTCCATACACTGTACTTGCTGCGATAAGACGCCAGTGATATTTGCCCTGTGTATGGCAATGTCAGCACAATAGTGACTCTTCTTACCAGAAAACAACTCTTGCTTGTAGTACCAGAAACTGCATGGGTTTCAACTCCATTTAGGACTACGAAACAAACGCTAGCTCGCCTTACAAGAAACACACTCTGCTTTAGATAAAAGAGCACTCATCTACTCTACTGTGTTTCCTATAGGGCCAGAACAGTGAGCTTGATCAGAACAGAAGAACTGTGCTTCCTACACACACAGGCCATATCTAGTTCAACTCTGCTTAGGAAACTGACAAGAACAGTAGCTCCTCTTCAGTCCGATACACTGTAATTCCTGTGAACAGACGCGAGTGCTATTTGTACTGTGTATGGCAATGGGAGCGCAATAGTGACTTTCCTTACCAGAAAACAACTCTTGCTCATAGGACCAGAAACTGCATGGGATTCAACTCCATTTAGGACTGGGAAACAAAAGCTAGCTCGCCTTACAAGAAACACACTCTGCTTTAGAGAAAAGAGCACTCTTCTACTCTACTGTGTTTCCTATGGGGTCCAAACAGTGAGCTTGCTCAGAACAAAAGAACTGTGCTTCCTACACACATGGCCATATCTAGTTCAATTCTGCTTAGGAACCTGACAAGAACAGTAGATCCTCTTCAGTCCAATACACTGTACTTGCTGCGATCAGACGCCAGTGCTATTTGCACTGTGTATGGCAATGAAAACACAATAGTGACTTTCCTTACCAGAAAACAACTCTTGCTCGTAGGAATAGAAACTGCATGTGATTCAACGCCATTTAGGACTGGGAAACAAATGCTAGCTCGCCTTACAAAAACACACTCTGCTTTTGCGAAAAGAGCACTCTTCTACTCTACTGTGTTTCCTATAGGGCCAGAACAGTGAGCTTGCTCAGATCAAATGAAGTGTTCTTCCTAGACACACGGGCCTTATCTAGTTCAACTCTGCTTAGGAAACTGAGAAGAACAGTAGCTCCTCTTCAGTCCAATACACTGTACTTGCTGGGAACAGACGCGAGTTCTATTTGCACTGTGTATGGCAATGGGAGCACAATAGTGACTTTCCTTACCAGAAAACAACTCTTGCTCATAGGACAAAAAACTGCATGTGATTCAACTCCATTTAGGACTAGGAAACAAACGCTAGCTCGCCTTACAAAAACCACTCTGCTTTTGAGAAAAGAGCACTCTTCTACTTTACTGTGTTTCCTATAGGGCCAGAACAGTGAGCTTGCTCAGAACAAATGAACTGTGCTTCCTAGACACACGGGACATATCTAGTTCAACTCTGCTTATGAACCTGACAAGAACAGTAGCTCCTCTTCAGTCCAATACACTGTACTTTCTGCGAACAGACGGGAGTGCTATTTGCACTGTATATGGCAATGGGAGCGCAATAGTGACTTTACCAGAAAACAACTCTTCCTCGTAGGACCAGAAACTGCATGTAGTCAACTCCATTTAGGACTGAGAAACAAACGCTCGCTTGCCTTACAAAAAACACACTCTGCTTTTGAGAAAAGAGCACTCTTCTACTCTACTGTGTTTCCTATGGGGTCTGAACAGTGAGCTTGCTCAGAACAAAAGAACTGTGCTTCCTACACACACGGCCATATCTAGTTCAATTCTGCTTAGGAACCTGACAAGAACAGTAGATCCTCTTCAGTCCAATACACTGTACTTGCTGGGAACAGACGCCAGTGCTATTTGTCCTGTGTATGGCAATGACAGCGCGATAGTGACTCTTCTTACCAGAAAACAACTCTTGCTCGTAGTACCAGAAACTGCATGGTTTTCAACTCCATTTAGGACTGCGAAACAAACTCTAGCTCGCCTTACAAGATACATACTCTGCTTTAGAGAAAAGAGCACTCTTCTACTCTACTGTGTTTCCTATGGGGTCCAAACAGTGAGCTTGCTCAGAACAAAAGAACTGTGCTTCCTACACACACGGATAATATCTAGTTCAACTCTACTTAGGAAACTGACAAGAGCAATTGCACTTATTCAGTGCAATACACTGTACTTGCTGGGAACAGACGCGAGTGCTATTTGCACTGTGTATGGCAATGGAAGCACAATGTGACTTTCATTACCAGAAAACAACTCTTGTTCGTAGGACCAGAAACTTGATGTGATTCAACTCCTTTTAGGACTGGGAAACAAACGATAGCTTGCCTTACAAGAAACACACTCTGCTTTAGAGAAAAGATTACTCATCTACTCTACTGTGTTTCCTGTAGTGCCAGAACAGTGAGCTTGCTCAGAACATAAGAACTGTCCTTCCTACACACACGGGCCATATCTAGTTCAACTCTGCTTAGGAAACTGACAAGAACAGTAGCTCCTCTTCAGTCCGATACACTGTACTTGCTGGGAACAGACGCGAGTGCTATTTGCACTGTGTGTGGCATTTGGAGCGCAATAGTGACTCTTCTTACCAGAAAACAACTCTTGCTTGTAGAACCAAAAACTGCATGTGACTCAACTCTATTTAGGACTGGGAAACAAATGCGAGCTCGCCTTACAAGAAATACACTCTACTTTAGAGAAAAAGCACTCTTCAACTCTACTGTGTTTCCTATAGGGCCAGAACAGTGAGCTTGCTCAGAACATAATAACTGTGCTTTCTACACACACGGGCCATATCTATTTCAACTCTGCTTAGGAACCTGACAAGAACAGTAGATCCTCTTCAGTCCAATACACTGTACTTGCTGGGAACAGACAGGAGTGATATTTGCACTGTGTATGGCAATGGGAGCGCAACAGTGACTTTCCTTACCAGAAAACAACTCTTGTTCGTAGGACCAGAAACTGCATGTGATTCAACTCCATTTAGGACTGGGAAACAAACGCTAGCTCGCCTTACAAGAAACACACTCTGCTTTAGAGAAATGAGCACTCTTCTACTCTACTGCGTTTCCTATAGGGCGAGAACAGTGAGCTTGCTCAGAACATAATAACTGTGCTTCCTAGACACACGGGCCATATCTAGGTCAACTCTGCTTAGGAAACTGAGAAGAACAGTAGCTCCTCTTCACTCCAATACACTGTACTTGCTGGGAACAGCCGCGAGTGCTATTTGCACTGTGTATGGCAATGGGAACACAATGTGACTTTCCTTACCAGAAAACAACTCTTGTTCGTAGGACCAGAAACTGCACGTGATTCAACTCCATTTAGGACTAGGAAACAAACGCTAGCTCGCCTTACAAGAAACACACTCTGCTTTAGATAAAAGAGCGCTCATCTACTCTACTGTGTTTCCTATAGGGCCAGAACAGTGAGCTTGCTCAGAACATAAGAACTGTGCTTCCTACACACACGGGCCATATCTAGTTCAACTCTGCTTAGGAAACTGAGAAGAACAGTAGCTCCTCTTCAGTCCGATACACTGTAATTCCTGGGAACAGACGTGAGTGCTATTTGTACTGTGTATGGCAATGTGAGCGCAATAGTGACTTTCCTTACCAGAAAACAACTCTTGCTCGTAGGACCAGAAACTGCATGTGATTCAACTCCATTTAGGACTGGGAAACAAACGCTAGCTCGCCTTACAAGAAACACACTCTGCTTTTGAGAAAAGAGCACTCATCTACTCTACTGTGTTTCTTATGGGGTCCGAACAGTGAGCTTGCTCAGAACAAAAGAACTGTGCTTCCTACACACACGGCCATATCTAGTTCAATTCTGCTTAGGAACCTGACAAGAACAGTAGATCCTATTCAGTCCAATACACTGTACGTGCTTGGAACAGACGCATGTGCTATTGGTCCTGTGTATGGCAATGGGAGCGCAATAGTGACTATTCTTACCATAAAACAACTCATGCTCGTAGGACCAGAAACTGCATGTGATTCAACTCCATTTAGGACTGGGATTCAAACGCTAGCTCGCCTTACAAGAACCACACTCTTCTTTAGAGGAAAGAGCACTCTTCTACTCTACTGTGTTTCCTATGTGGCCCAAAAACAGTGAGCTTGCTCAGAACATAATAACTGTGCTTCCTAGACACATGGGCCATATCTAGTTCAACTCTGCTTAGGAAACTGAGAAGAAGAGTAGCTCCTCTTCACTTCAATACACTGTACTTGCTGGGAACAGACGCGAGTGCTATTTGCACTGTGTATGGCTATGGGAGCACAACGTGACTTTCCTTACCAGAAAACAACTCTTGTTCGTAGGACCAGAAACTGCATGTGATTCAACTCATTTAGGACTAGGAAACAAATGCTAGCTCGCCTTACGAGAAACACACTCTGCTTTAGATAAAAGAGCACTCATCTACTCTACTGTGTTTCCTATAGGGCCAGAACAGTGAGCTTGCTCAGAACATAAGAACTGTGCTTCCTATACACACGGACCATATCTAGTTTAACTCTGCTTTGGAAACTGACAAGAACAGTAGCTCCTCTTCAGTCCGATACACTGTAATTCCTGGGAACAGACGCGAGTGCTATTTGTACTATGTATGGCAATGGGAGCGCAATAGTGACTTTCCTTACCAGAAAACAACTCTTACTGGTAGTACCAAAAACTGCCTGTGACTCAACTCCATTTAGGACTGGGAAACAAACGCGAGCTCGTCTTACAAGAAACACACTCTGCTTTAGAGAAAAGAGCACTCTTCTACTCTACTGTGTTTCCTATAGGGCCAGAACATTGAGCTTGCTCAGAACATAATAACTGTGCTTCCTAGACACACGGGCCTTATCTAGTTCAACTCTGCTTAGGAAACTGAGAAGAACAGTAGCTCCTCTTCACTCCAATACACTGTACTTGCTGGGAAAAGACGCGAGTTCTATTTGCACTGTGTATGGCAATGGGAGCACAATAGTGACTTTCCTTACCAGAAAACAACTCTTGCTCTTAGGACCAGAAACTGCATGGGATTCAACTCCATTTAGGACTGGGAAACAAACGCTAGCTCGCCTTACAAGAAACACACTCTGCTTTAGATAAAAGAGCACTCATCTACTCTACTGTGTTTCCTATAGGGCCAGAACAGTGAGCTTGCTCAGAACATAAGAACTGTGCTTCCTATACACACGGACCATATCTAGTTTAACTCTGCTTAGGAAACTGACAAGAACAGTAGCTCCTCTTCAGTCCGATACACTGTAATTCCTGGGAACAGACGCGAGTGCTATTTGTACTATGTATGGCAATGGGAGCGCAATAGTGACTTTCCTTACCAGAAAACAACTCTTACTGGTAGTACCAAAAACTGCCTGTGACACAACTCCATTTAGGACTGGGAAACAAACGCGAGCTCGTCTTACAAGAAACACACTCTGCTTTAGAGAAAAGAGCACTCTTCTACTCTACTGTGTTTCCTATAGGGTCCAAACAGTGAGCTTGCTCAGAACAAAAGAACTGTGCTTCCTACACACACGGATAATATCTAGTTCAACTCTGCATAGGAAACTGACAAGAACAGTAGCACCTATTCAGTGCAATACACTGTATTTGCTGGGAACAGACGCGAATACTATTTGCACTGTGTATGGCAATGGGAGCACAATGTAACTTTCCTTACCAGAAAACAACTCTTGTTCGTAGAACCAGAAACTGCATGTGATTCAACTCCATTTAGGACTAGGAAACAAACGCTAGCTCGCCTTACAAGAAACACACTCTGCTTTTGAGAAAAGAGCACTCTTCTACTCTACTGTGTTTCCTATGGGGTCCGAACAGAGAGCTTGCTCAGAACAAAAGAACTGTGCTGCCTACACACACGGCCATATCTATTTCAATTCTGCTTAAAAACCTGACAAGAACAGTAGATCCTCTTCAGTCCAATACACTGTACTTGCTGGGAACAGACGCCAGTGCTATTTGTCCTGTGTATGGCAATGGCAGCGCAATAGTGACTCTTCTTACCATAAAACAACTCTTGCGCGTAGTACCAGAAACTGCATGTGATTCAACTCCATTTAGGACTGGGAAACAAACGCTAGCTCGCCTTACAAGAAACACACTCTGCTTTAGAGAATAGAGCACTCTTCTACTCTACTGTGTTTCCTATAGGGCCAGAACAGTAAGCTTGCTCAGAACAAAAGAACTGTGCTTCATACACACGGGCCATATCTAGTTCAACTCTGCTTAGGAAACTGACAAGAACAGTAGCTCTTATTCAGTCCAATACACTGTACTTGCTGGGAACAGACGCGAGTGCTATTTGTACTGTGTATGGCATTTGGAGCGCAATAGTGTCTCTTTTTACCAGAAAACAACTCTTGCTCGTAGTACCAAAAACTGCCTGTGACTCAACTCCATTTAGGACTGGGAAACAAATGCGAGCTCGCCTTACAAGAAACACACTCTGCTTTAGAGAAAAGAGCACTCTTCTACTCTACTGTGTTTCCTATAGCGTCCAAACAGTGAGCTTGCTCAGAACAAAAGAACTGTGCTTCCTACACACACGGATAATATCTAGTTCAACTCTGCATAGGAAACTGACAAGAACAGTAGCACCTATTCAGTGCAATGCACTGTATTTGCTGGGAACAGACACGAGTGCTATTTGCACTGTGTATGTCAATGGGAGCACAATGTGACTTTCCTTACCAGAAAACAACTCTTGTAAGTAGAACCAGAAACTGCATGTGATTCAACTCCATTTAGGACTAGGAAACAAACGCTAGCTCGCCTTACAAGAAACACACTCTGCTTTAGAGAAAAGAGCACTCTTCTACTCTACTGTGTTTCCTATAGGGCCAGAAGAGTAAGCTTGCTCAGAACAAAAGAACTGAGCTTCATACACACGGGCCATATCTAGTTCAACTCTGCTTAGGAAACTGACAAGAACAGTAGCTCCTATTCAGTCCAATACACTGTACTTGCTGGGAACAGACGCGAGTGCTATTTGTACTGTGTATGGCATTTGGAGCGCAATAGTGACTCTTCTTACCAGAAAACAACTCTTGTTCGTAGTACCAAAAACTGCCTGTGACTCAACTCCATTTAGGACTGGGAAACAAATGCGAGCTCACCTTACAAGAAACACACTCTGCTTTACATAAAAGAGCACTCATCTACTCTACTGTGTTTCCTATAGGGCCAGAACAGTGAGCTTGCTCAGAACATAATAACTGTGCTTCCTAGACACACGGGCCATATCTAGTTGAACTCTGCTTAGGAAACTGAGAAGAACAGTAGCTCCTCTTCACTCCAATACACTGTACTTGCTGGGAACAGCCGCGAGTGCTATTTGCACTGTGTATGGCAATGGAAGCACAATGTGACTTTCCTTACAAGAAAACAACTCTTGTTCATAGGACCAGAAACTGCATGTGATTCAACTCCATTTAGGACTAGGAAACAAACGCTAGCTCGCCTTACAAGAAACACACTCTGCTTTAGATAAAAGAGCACTCATCTTCTCTACTGTGTTTCCTATAGGGCCAGAACAGTGAGCTTGCTCAGAACATAAGAACTGTGCTTCCTACACACACGGGCCATATCTAGTTCAACTCTGCTTAGGAAACTGAGAAGAACAGTAGCTCCTCTTCAGTCCGATACACTGTAATTCCTGGGAACAAACGCGAGTGCTATTTGTACTGTGTATGGCAATGGGAGCGCAATAGTGACTTTCCTTACCAGAAAACAACTCTTGCTCGTAGGACCAGAAACTGCATGTGATTCAACTCCATTTAGGACTGGGAAACAAACGCTAGCTCGCCTTACAAGAAACACACTCTGCTTTTGAGAAAAGAGCACTCTTCTACTCTACTATGTTTCTTATGGGGTCCGAACAGTGAGCTTGCTCAGAACAAAAGAACTGTGCTTCCTACACACACGGCCATATCTAGTTCAATTCTGCTTAGGAACCTGACAAGAACAGTAGATCCTATTCAGTCCAATACACTGTACGTGCTTGGAACAGACGCATGTGCTATTGGTCCTCTGTATGGCAATGGGAGCGCAATAGTGACTATTCTTACCATAAAACAACTCATGCTCGTAGGACCAGAAACTGCATGTGATTCAACTCCATTTAGGACTGGGATTCAAACGCTAGCTCGCCTTACAAGAACCACACTCTTCTTTAGAGGAAAGAGCACTCTTCTAATCTACTGTGTTTCCTATGGGGCCCAAAAACAGTGAGCTTGCTCAGAACATAATAACTGTGCTTCCTAGACACATGGGCCATATCTAGTTCAACTCTGCTTAGGAAACTGAGAAGAAGAGTAGCTCCTCTTCACTTCAATACACTGTACTTGCTGGGAACAGACGCGAGTGCTATTTGTACTATGTATGGCAATGGGAGCGCAATAGTGACTTTCCTTACCAGAAAACAACTTTTACTGGTAGTACCAAAAACTGCCTGTGACTCAACTCCAATTAGGACTGGGAAACAAACGCGAGCTCGTCTTACAAGAAACACACTCTGCTTTAGAGAAAAGAGCACTCTTCTACTCTACTGTGTTTCCTATAGGGCCAGAACATTGAGCTTGCTCAGAACATAATAACTGTGCTTCCTAGACACACGGGCCTTATCTAGTTCAACTCTGCTTAGGAAACTGAGAAGAACAGTAGCTCCTCTTCACTCCAATACACTGTACTTGCTGGGAAAAGACGCGAGTTCTATTTGCACTGTGTATGGCAATGGGAGCACAATAGTGACTTTCCTTACCAGAAAACAACTCTTGCTCTTAGGACCAGAAACTGCATGGGATTCAACTCCATTTAGGACTGGGAAACAAACGCTAGCTCGCCTTACAAGAAACACACTCTGCTTTAGATAAAAGAGCACTCATCTTCTCTACTGTGTTTCCTATAGGGCCAGAACAGTGAGCTTGCTCAGAACATAAGAACTGTGCTTCCTATACACACGGACCATATCTAGTTTAACTCTGCTTAGGAAACTGACAAGAACAGTAGCTCCTCTTCAGTCCGATACACTGTAATTCCTGGGAACAGACGCGAGTGCTATTTGTACTATGTATGGCAATGGGAGCACAATAGTGACTTTCCTTACCAGAAAACAACTCTCACTGGTAGTACCAAAAACTGCCTGTGACTCAACTCCATTTAGGACTGGGAAACAAACGCGAGCTCGTCTTACAAGAAACACACTCTGCTTTAGAGAAAAGAGCACTCTTCTACTCTACTGTGTTTCCTATAGGGCCAGAACAATGAGCTTGCTCAGAACATAATAACTGTGCTTCCTAGACACACGGGCCTTATCTAGTTCAACTCTGCTTAGGAAACTGAGAAGAACAGTAGCTCCTCTTCACTCCAATACACTGTACTTGCTGGGAAAAGACGCGAGTTCTATTTGCACTGTGTATGGCAATGGGAGCACAATAGTGACTTTCCTTACCAGAAAACAACTCTTGCTCTTAGGACCAGAAACTGCATGGGATTCAACTCCATTTAGGACTGGGAAACAAACGCTAGCTCGCCTTACAAGAAACACACTCTGCTTTAGAGATAAGAGCACTCTTCTACTCTACTGTTTTTCCTATGGGGTCCAAACAGTGAGCTTGCTCAGAACAAAAGAACTGTGCTTCCTACACACACGGACCATATGTAGTTCAACTCTGCTTAGGAAACTGACAAGAACAGTAGCTCCTCTTCAGTCCAATACACTGTACTTTCTGGGAACAGACGCGAGTGCTATTTGCACTGTGTATGGCAATGAGAACGCAATAGTGACTTTCCTTACCAGAAAACAACTCTTGCTCGTAGGACCACAAACTGCATGTGATTCAACGCCATTTAGGACTGGGAAACAAATGCTAGCTTGCCTTACAAAACCCCACTCTGCTTTTGCGAAAAGAGCACTCTTCTACTCTACTGTGTTTCCTATAGGGCCAGAACAGTGAGCTTGCTCAGATCAAATGAACTGTTCTTCCTAGACACGGGCCTTATCTAGTTCAACTCTGCTTAGGAAACTGAGAAGAACAGTAGATCCTCTTCAGTCCAATACACTGTACATGCTGGGAACAGACGCCAGTGCTTTTTGCCCTGTGTATGACAATGGGAGCGCAATAGTGACTCTTCTTACCAGAAAACATCTCTTGCTCATAGGACCAGAAACTGCATATGATTCAACTCCATTTAGGACTGGGAAACAAACGCTAGCTCGCCTTACAAGAAACACACTCTGCTTTTGAGAAAAGAGCACTCTTCTATTCTACTGTGTTTCCTATGGGGTACGAACAGTGAGCTTGCTCAGAACATAAGAACTGTGCTTCCTAAACACACGGGCCATATCTAGTTCAATTCTGCTTAGTAACCTGACAAGAACAGTAGATCCTCTTCAGTCCAATACACTGTACTTGCTGCGATCAGACGCCAGTGCTATTTGTCCTGTGTATGGCAAAGTCAGCGCAATAGTGACTCTTCTTACCAGAAAACAACTCTTGCTCGTAGTACCAGAAACTGCATGGGTTTCAACTCCATTTAGGACTACGAAACAAACGCTAGCTCTCCTTACAAGAAACACACTCTGCTTTTGAGAAAAGAGCACTCTTCTACTCTACTGTGTTTCCTATAGGGCCAGAACAGTGAGCTTGCTCAGAACATAAGAACTGTGCTTCCTAAACACACGGGCCATATCTAGTTCAACTCTGCTTAGGAAACTGACAAGAACGGTAGCTCCTCTTCAGTCCGATACACTGTAATTCCTGGGAACAGACGCGAGTGCTATTTGCACTGTGTGTGGCATTTGGAGCGCAATAGTGACTCTTCTTACCAGAAAACAACTCTTGCTCGTAGAACCAAAAACTGCATGTGACTCAACTCTATTTAGGACTGGGAAACAAATGCGAGCTCGCCTTACAAGAAATACACTCTACTTTAGAGAAAAAGCACTCTTCAACTCTACTGTGTTTCCTATAGGGCCAGAACAGTGAGCTTGCTCAGAACATAGTAACTGTGCTTTCTACACACACGGGTCATATCTATTTCAACTCTGCTTAGGAACCTGACAAGAACAGTAGATCCTCTTCAGTCCAATAAACTGTACTTGCTGGGAACAGACAGGAGTGATATTTGCACTGTGTATGGCAATGGGAGCGCAACAGTGACTTTCCTTACCAGAAAACAACTCTTGTTTGTAGGACCAGAAACTGCATGTGATTCAACTCCATTTAGGACTGGGAAACAAACGCTAGCTCGCCTTACAAGAAACACACTCTGCTTTTGAGAAAAGAGCACTCTTCTACTCTACTGTGTTTCTTATGGGGTCCGAACAATGAGCTTGCTCAGAACAAAAAAACTGTGCTTCCTACACACACGGCCATCTCTAGATCAATTCTGTTTAGGAACCTGACAAGAACAGTAGATCCTCTTCCGTCCAATACACTGTACTTGCTGGGAACAGACGTGAGTGCTATTTGCACTGTGTATGGCATTTGGAGCGTAATAGTGACTCTTCTTACCAGAAAACAACTCTTGCTCGTAGTACCAAAAACTGCCTGTGACTCAACTCCATTTAGGACTGGGAAACAAACGCGAGCTCGCCTTACAAGAAAAACACTCTGCTTTAGAGAAGTGAGCACTCTTCTACTCTACTGTGTTTCCTATAGGGCCAGAACAGTGAGCTTGCTCAGAACATAATAACTGTGCTTCCTAGACACACGGGCCATATCTAGTTCAACTCTGCTGAGGAAACTGACAAGAACAGTAGCTCCTTTTTAAGTCCAATACACTGTACTTGCTGGGAACAGACGCGAGTTCTATTTGCACTGTGTATGGCATTGAGAACGCAATAGTGACTTCCCTTACCAGAAAACAACTCTTGCTCGTAGTTATAGCAACTGCATGTGATTCAACTCCATTTAGGACTGGGAAACAAACGCTAGCTCGCCTTACAAGAAACACACTCTGCTTTTGAGAAAAGAGCACTCTTCTACTCTACTGTGTTTCCTATGGGGTCCGAACAGTGATCTTGCTCAGAACAAAAGAACTGTGCTTCCTACACACACGGCCATATCTAGTTCAATTCTGCTTAGGAACCTGACAAGAACAGTAGATCCTCTTCAGTCCATACACTGTACTTGCTGCGATCAGACGCCAGTGCTATTTGTCCTGTGTATGGCAATGTCAGCACAATAGTGACTCTTCTTACCAGAAAACAACTCTTGCTTGTAGTACCAGAAACTGCATGGGTTTCAACTCCATTTAAGACTACGAAACAAACGCTAGCTCGCCTTACAAGAAACACACTCTGCTTTAGATAAAAGAGCACTCATCTACTCTACTGTGTTTCCTACAGGGCCAGAACAGTGAGCTTGATCAGAACAGAAGAACTGTGCTTCCTACACACACCGGCCATATCTAGTTCAACTCTGCTTAGGAAACTGACAAGAACAGTAGCTCCTCTTCAGTCCAATACACTGTAATTCCTGGGAACAGACGCGAGTGCTATTTGTACTGTGTATGGCAATGGGAGCGCAATAGTGACTTTCCTTACCAGAAAACAACTCTTGCTCTTAGGACCAGAAACTGCATGGGATTCAACTCCATTTAGGACTGGGAAACAAAAGCTAGCTCGCCTTACAAGAAACACACTCTGCTTTAGAGAAAAGAGCACTCTTCTACTCTACTGTGTTTCCTATGGGGTCCAAACAGTGAGCTTGCTCAGAACAAAAGAACTGTGCTTCCTACACTCACGGCCATATCTAGTTCAATTCTGCTTAGGAACCTGACAAGAACAGTAGATCCTCTTCAGTCCAATACACTGTACTTGCTGCGATCAGACGCCAGTGCTATTTGCACTGTGTATGGCAATGAAAACACAATAGTGACTTTCCTTACCAGAAAACAACTCTTGCTCTTAGGAATAGAAACTGCATGTGATTCAACGCCATTTAGGACTGGGAAACAAATGCTAGCTCGCCTTACAAAAACACACTCTGCTTTTGCGAAAAGAGCACTCTTCTACTCTACTGTGTTTCCTATAGGGCCAGAACAGTGAGCTTGCTCAGATCAAATGAAGTGTTCTTCCTAGACACACGGGCCTTATCTAGTTCAACTCTGCTTAGGAAACTGAGAAGAACAGTAGCTCCTCTTCAGTCCAATACACTGTACTTGCTGGGAACAGACGCGAGTTCTATTTGCACTGTGTATGGCAATGGGAGCACAATAGTGACTTTCCTTACCAGAAAACAACTCTTGCTCGTAGGACCACAAACTGCATGTGATTCAACGCCATTTAGGACTGGGAAACAAATGCTATTTCGCCTTACAAGAAAAACACTCTGCTTTAGAGAAAAGAGCACTCTTCTACTCCACTGTGTTTCCTAGGGGTCCAAACAGTGAGCTTGCTCAGAACAAAAGAACTGTGCTTCCTACACACACGGACCATATCTAGTTCAACTCTGCTTAGGAAACTGACAAGAACAGTAGATCCTCTTCAGTCCGATACTCTGTAATTGCTGGGAACAGACGCGAGTGCTATTTGCACTGTGTATGGCAACGGGAGCGCAATAGTGACTTTCCTTTCCAGAAAACAACTCTTGTTTGTAGGACCAGAACTGCATGTGATTCAACTCCATTTAGGACTAGGAAACAAACGCTAGCTCGCCTTACAAAAACCACTCTGCTTTTGAGAAAAGAGCACTCTTCTACTCTACTGTGTTTCCTGTAGGGCCAGAACAGTGAGCTTGCTCAGTACAAATGAACTGTGCTTCCTAGACACACGGGCCATATCTAGTTCAACTCTGCTTATGAACCTGACAAGAACAGTAGCTCCTCTTCAGTCCAATACACTGTACTTGCTGGGAACAGACGCGAGTGCTATGTGCACTGTCATGGCAATGGGAGCACAATAGTGAATTTCCTTACCAGAAAACAACTCTTGCTCGTAGGACCAGAAACTGCATGTGATTCAACTCCATTTAGGACTGGGAAACAAACGCTAGCTCGCCTTACAAGAAACACACTCTGTTTTTGAGAAAAGAGCACTCTTCTACTCTACTGTGTTTCCTATGGGGTCCGAACAGTGAGCTTGCTTAGAACAAAAGAACTGTGCTTCCTACACACATGGCCATATCTAGTTCAATTCTGCTTAGGAACCTGACAAGAACAGTAGATCCTCTTCAGTTCAATACACTGTACTTGCTGGGAACAGATGCCAGTGCTATTTGTCCTGTGTATGGCAATGGCAGTGCAATAGTGACTATTCTTACCATTAAACAACTCTGGCTCGTAGGACCAGAAACTGCATGTGATTCCACTCCATTTAGGACTGGGAAACAAACGCTAGCTCGCCTTACAAGAAACACACTCTGCTCTAGAGAAAAGTTCACTCTTCTACTCTACTGTGTTTCCTATGGGGTGAAAACAGTGAGCTTGCTCAGAACAAAAGAACTGTGCTTCCTACACACACGGACCATATGTAGTTCAACTCTGCTTAGGAAACTGACAAGAACAGTAGCTCCTATTCAGTCCAATACACTGTACTTGCTTGGAAAAGACGCGAGTGCTATTTGCCCTGTGTATGGCAATGGGAGCGCAATAGTGACTTTCCTTACCAGAAAACAACTCTTGTTCGTAGGACCAGAAACTGCATGTGGTTCAAATCCATTTAGGACTGGGAAACACACGCTAGCTCGCCTTAGAAGAAACACACTCTGCTTTTGAGAAAAGAGCACTCTTCTATTCTACTGTGTTTCCTAAGTGGTCCGAACAGTGAGCTTGCTCAGAACAAAAGAACTGTGCTTCCTACACACAGGGATAATACCTAGTTCAACTCTGCTTAGGAAACTGACAAGAACAGTAGCTCCTCTTCAGTCCAATACACTGTACTTGCTGGGAACAGACGCGAGTGCTATTTGCCCTGTGTATGGCAATGGGAGCACAATGTGTCTTTCCTTAGCAGAAAACAACTCTTGTTCGTAGGACCAGAAACTTGATGTGATTCAACTCCATTTAGGACTGGGAAACAAACGATGGCTCACCTTACAAGAAACACACTCTGCTTTAGAGAAAAGAGCTCTCTTCTACTCTACTGTGTTTCTTATAGGGCCAGAACAGTGAGCTTGCTCAGAACATAAGAACTGTGCTTCCTACACACACGGGCCATATCTAGTTCAACTCTGCTTAGGAAACTGACATGAACAGTAGCTCCTCTTCAGTCTGATACACTGTACTTGCTGGGAACAGACGCGAGTGCTATTTGCACTGTGTATGGCAATGGGAACGCAATAGTGACTTTCCTTACCCGAAAACAACTTTTGCTCTTAGGACCAGAAACTGCATGTTATTCAACTCCATTTAGGACTGGGAAACAAACGCTAGCTCGCCTTACAAGAAACACACTCTGCTTTTGAGAAAAGAGCACTCTTCTACTCTACTGTGTTTCCTATGGGGTCCGAACAGTGAGCTTGCTCAGAACAAAAGAACTGTGCTTCCTACACACATGGCCATATCTAGTTCAATTCTGCTTAGGAACCTGACAAGAACAGTAGATCCTCTTCAGTTCAATACACTGTACTTGCTGGGAACAGACGCCAGTGCTATTTGTCCTGTGTATGGCAATGGCAGTACAATAGTGACTCTTCTTACCATAAAACACCTCTTGCTCATAGGACCAGAGACTGCATGTGACTCAATTCTATTTAGGACTGGGAAACAAATGCGAACTCGCCTTACAAGAAATACACTCTACTTTAGAGAAAAGAGCACTCTTCAACTCTACTGTGTTTCCTATAGGGCCAGAACAGTGAGCTTGCTCAGAATATAATAACGGTGCTTCCTACACACACAGGCCATATCTATTTCAACTCTGCTTAGGAACCTGACAAGAACAGTAGATCCTCTTCAGTCCAATACACTGTACTTGCTGGGAACAGACGCGAGTGCTATTTGCACTGTGTATGGCAATGAGAGCACAATAGTGACTTTCCTTACCACAAAACAACTCTAGCTCATAGGACTACAAACTGCATGTGATTCAACTCCATTTAGGACTGGGAAACAAATGCTAGCTCGCCTTACAAGAAACACACTCTGCTTTTGAGAAAAGAGCACTCTTCTACTCTACGGTGTTTCCTATGGGGTCCAAAAAGTGAGCTTGCTCAGAACAAAAGAACTGTGCTTCCTACACACATGGACCATATCTAGTTCAACTCTGCTGAGGAATCTGATAAGAACAGTAGCTCCTCTTCAGTCCAATACACTGTACTTGCTGGGCACAGACGGGAGTGCTGTTTGCACTGTGTATGGCAATTGGAGCACAATAGTGACTCTTCTTACCAGAAAACAACTTTTGCTCGTAGGACCAAAAACTGCATGTGACTCAACTCCATTTAGGACTGGGAAACAAATGCGAGCTCGCCTTACAAGAAACACACTCTGCTTTAGAGAAAAGAGCACTCTTCTACTCTACTGTGTTTCCTATAGGGCCAGAACAGTGAGCTTGCTCAGAACAAAAGAACTGTGCTTCCTACACACGGGCCATATCTAGTTCAACTCTGCTTAGGAAACTGACAAGAACAGTAGATCCTCTTCATTCCAATACACTGTACTTGCTGGGAACAGACGCGAGTGCTATTTGCACTGTGTATGGCATGTGGAGCGCAATAGTGACTCTTCTTACCAGAAAACAACTCTTGCTCGTAGGACCAAAAACTTCCTGTAACTCAACTCTATTTAGGACTGGGAAACAAATGCGAGCTCGCCTTACAAGAAATACACTCTACTTTAGAAAAAAGAGCACTCTTCTACTCTACTGTGTTTCCTATAGGGCCAGAACAGTGAGCTTGCTCAGAACATAATAACTGTGCTTCCTACACACACCGGCCATATCTAGTTCAACTCTGCTTAGGAACCTGACAAGAACAGTAGATCCTCTTCAGTCCAATACACTGTACTTGCTTGGAACAGACGCGAGTGCTATTTGCACTGTGTATGGCAATGAGAGCACAATAGTGACTTTCCTTACCAGAAAACAACTCTTGCTCATAGGACTACAAACAGCATGTGATACAACGCCATTTAGGACTGAGAAACAAATGCTAGCTCGCCTTACAAGAAACACACTCTGCTTTTGAGAAAAGAGCACTCTTCTACTCTACTGTGTTTCCTATGTGGTCCGAACAGTGAGCTTGCTCAGAACAAAAGAACTGTGCTTCCTACATACATGGCCATATCTAGTTCAATTCTGCTTAGGAACCTGACAAGAACAGTAGATCCTCTTCAGTCCAATACACTGTACTTGCTGGGAACAGACAACAGTGCTACTTGTCCTGTGTATGGCAATGGCAGCGCATTAGTGGCTTTCCTTACCAGAAAACAACTCTTGCTCGTAGGACCAGAAACTGCATGTGATTCAACTCCATTTAGGACTGGGAAACAAACGCTAGCTCGCTTTATAAGAAACACACTCTGCTTTTGAGAAAAGAGCACTTTTCTACTCTACTGTGTTTCCTATGGTGTCCGAACAGTGAGCTTGCTCAGAACAAAAGAACTGTGCTTCCTACACACACGGCCATATCTAGTTCAATTCTGATTAGGAACCTGACAAGAGCAGTAGATCCTCTTCAGTCCAATACACTGTACTTGCTGGGAACAGACGCCAGTGCTATTTGTCCTGTGTATGGCAATGGCAGCGCAATAGTGACTATTCTTAACATAAAACAACTCTTGCTCGTAGGACCAGAAAGTGCATGTGATTCCACTACGTTTAGGACTGGGAAACAAATGCTAGCTCGCCTTACAAGAAACACACTCTGCTTTAGAGAAAAGAGCACTCTTTAACTCTACTGTGTTTCTGATGGGGTCCAAACAGTGAGCTTGCTCAGAACAAAAGAACTGTGCTTCCTACACACAGGGACCATATGTAGTTCAACTCTGCTTAGGAAACTGACAAGAACAGTAGCTCCTCTTCAGTCCAATACACTGTACATGCTGGGAAAAGACGCCATTGCTATTTGCCCTGTGTATGAAAATGGGAGCGTAATAGTGACTCTTCTTAAAAGAAAACAACTCTTGCTCATAGGACCAGAAACTGCATGGGATTCAACTCCATTTATGACTTTGAAACGAACGCTAGCTCGCCTTAAAAGAAACACACTCTGCTTTTGAGAAAAGAGCACTCATCTACTCTACTGTGTTTCCTATGGGATCCGAACAGTGAGCTTGCTTAGAAAAAAAGAACTGTGCTTACTACACACACGTGTCATATCTAGTTCAACTCTGCTTAGGAAACTGACAAGAACAGTAGCTCCTCTTCTTTCCAATATACTGTACTTGCTGGGAGCAGACGCGAGTGCTATTTGCACTGTGTGTGGCTAAAGGAGCACAATAGTTACTTTCCTTACCAGAAAACAACTCTTGCTCATAGGACCAAAAACTGCATGTGATTCAACTCCATTTTGGACTGGGAAACAAACGCTAGCTCGCCTTAAAATAAATACACTCTGCTTTTGAGAAAAGAGTACTCTTCTACTCTACTGTGTTTCCTATGGGGTCTGAACAGTGAGCTTGCCTAGAACAAAAGAACTGTGCTTCCTACACACACGGGCCATATCTAGTTCAACTCTGCTTAGGAAACTGAGAAGAACAGTATCTCCTCTTCAGTCCAATACACTGTACTTGCTGGGAGCAGAGACGAGTGCTATTTGCACTGTGTATGGCAATGGGAGCACAATAGTGACTCTTCTTACCAGAAAACAACTCTTGCTCGTAGGACCACAAACTGCATGGGATTCAACTTCGTTTCTGACTGGGAAACAAACACTAGCTAGCCTTACAAAAAACACACTCTGCTTTTGAGAAAAAAGCACTCTTCTACTCTACTGTGTTCCCTATGCGGTCCGAACAGTGAGCTTGCTCAGAACAAAAGAACTGTGCTTCCTACACACACGGCCATATCTAGTTCAAGTCTGCTTAGGAACCTGACAAGAACAGTAGATCTTCTTCAGTCCAATACACTGTACTTGCTGCGAACAGACGCCAGTGCTATTTGTCCTGTGTATGGCAATGGCAGCGCAATAGTGAGTCTTCTTACCAGAAAACAACTCTTGCTCGTAGTACCAAAAACTGCATGGAATTCAACTCCATTTAGGACTGCGAAACAAACGCTAGCTCGCCTTACAAGAAACACACTTTGCTTTAGAGAAAAGAGCACTCTTCTACTCTACTGTGTTTCCTATGGGTTCCAAACAGTGAGCTTGCTCAGAGCAAAAGAACTGTGCTTCCTACACACACGGATCATATCTAGTTCAACTCTGCTTAGGAAACTGACAAGAACAGTAGCACTTATTCAGTCCAATACACTGTACTTGCTGGGAACAGACGCGAGTGCTATTTGCACTGTGTATGGCAATGGGAGTGCAATGTGACTTTCCTTACCAGAAAACAACTCTTGTTCGTAGGACCAGAAACTGCATGGGATTCAACTCCATTTAGGACTGGGAAACAAACGCTAGCTTGCCTTACAAAAAACACCCTCTGCTTTTGAGAAAAGAGCACTTTTCTACTCTACTGTGTTTCCTATGGGGTCCGAACAGTGAGCTTGCTCAGAACAAAAGAACTGTGCTTCCTACACACACGGCCATATCTAGTTCAATTCTGCTTAGGAACCTGACAAGAGCAGTAGATCCTCTTCAGTCCAATACACTGTACTTTTTGGGAACAGACGCGAGTGCTATTTGTCCTGTGTATGGCAATGGCAGCGCAATAGTGACTATTCTTAACATAAAACAACTCTTGCTCGTAGGACAAGAAAGTGCATGTGATTCCACTCCATTTAGGACTGGGAAACAAATGCTAGCTCGCCTTACAAGAAACACACTCTGCTTCAGAGAAAAGGGCACTCTTCTACTCTACTGTGTTTCTGATGGGGTCCAACAGTGAGCTTGCTCAGAACAAAAGAACTGTGCTTCCTACACACACGAACCATATGTAGTTCAACTCTGCTTAGGAAACTGACAAGAACAGTAGCTCCTCTTCAGTCCAATACACTGTACTTGCTCGGAAAAGCCTCGAGTGCTATTTGCCCTGTGTATGGCAATGGGAGCGCAATAGTGACTTTCCGTACCAGAAAACAACTCTTGTTCGTAGGACCAGAAACTGCATGTAATTCAACTCTATTTAGGAATAGGAAACAAACGCTAGCTCGCCTTACAAGAAACACACTCTGCTTTTGAGAAAAGAGCACTCTTCTACTCTACTGTGTTTCCTATATGGCCAGAACAGTGAGCTTGCTCAGATCAAATGAACTGTGCTTCCTAGACACACGGGCCTTATCTAGTTCAACTCTGCTTAGGAAACTGAGAAGAACAGTAGCTCCTCTTCAGTCCAATACACTGTAATTTCTGGGAACAGATGGGAGTGCTATTTGCACTGTGTATGGCAATGGGAGCGCAACAGTGACTTTCCTAACCAGAAAACAACTCTTGCTCGTAGGACCAGAAACTGCATGTGATTCAACTCCATTTAGGACTGGGAAACAAACGCTAGCTCGCCTTACAAGAAACACACTCTGCTTTTGAGAAAAAAGCAATCTTGTATTCTACTGTGTTTCCTATGGGGTCCGAACAGTGAGCTTGCTCAGAACAAAAGAACTGTGCTTCCTACACACATGGACCATATCTAGTTCAACTCTGCTTAGGAAACTGACAAGAACAGTAGCTCCTCGTCAGTCCGATACACTGTAATTCCTGGGAACAGACGCGAGGGCTATTTGCACTGTGTATGGCAAAAAGAGCGCAATAGTGACTTTCCTTACCAGAAAACATCTCTTGCTCGTAGGACCTGAAACTGCATGTGATTCAACTCCATTTAGGACTGGGAAACAAACGCTAGCTTGCCTTACAAAAAACACACTCTGCTTTTGAGAAAAGAGCACTCTTCTCCTCTACTGTGTTTCCTATGGGGTCCGAACAGTGAGCTTGCTCAGAACAAAAGAACTGTGCTTCCTACACACACGGGGCATATCTAGTTCAACTCTGCTTAGGAAACTGACAAGAACAGTAGCTCCTCTTCAGTCCGATACACTGTAATTCCGGGGAACAGACGCGAGTGCTATTTGTACTGTGTATGGCAATGGGAGCGCAATAGTGACTTTCCTTACCAGAAAACAACTCTTGCTCATAGGACCGGAAACTGCATGGGATTCAACACCATTTAGGACTGGGAAACAAAAGCTAGCTCGCCTTACAAGAAACACACTCTGCTTTAGAGAAAAGAGCACTCTTCTACTCTACTGTGTTTCCTATGGGGTCCAAACAGTGAGCTTGCTCAGAACAAAAGAACTGTGCTTCCTACACACACGGCCATATCTAGTTCAATTCTGCTTAGGAACCTGACAAGAACAATAGATCCTCTTCAGTCCAATACACAGTACTTGCTGCGATCAGACGCCAGTGCTATTTGCACTGTGTATGGCAATGAAAACACAATAGTGACTTTCCTTACCAGAAAACAACTCTTGCTCGTAGGAATAGAAACTGCATGTGATTCAACGCCATTTAGGACTGGGAAACAAATGCTAGCTCGCCTTACAAAAACACACTCTGCTTTTGCGAAAAGAGCACTCTTCTACTCTACTGTGTTTCCTATAGGGCCAGAATAGTGAGCTTGCTCAGATCAAATGAAGTGTTCTTCCTAGACACACGGGCCTTATCTAGTTCAACTCTGCTTAGGAAACTGAGAAGAACAGTAGCTCCTCTTCAGTCCAATACACTGTACTTGCTGGGAACAGACGCGAGTTCTATTTGCACTGTGTATGGCAACGGGAGCACAATAGTGACTTTCCTTACCAGAAAACAACTCTTGCTTGTAGGACCACAAACTGCATGTGATTCAACGCCATTTAGGACTGGGAAACAAATGCTAGTTCGCCTTACAAGAAAAACACTCTGCTTTAGAGAAAAGGGCACTCTTCTACTCCACTGTGTTTCCTAGGGGTCCAAACAGTGAGCTTGCTCAGAACAAAAGAACTGTGCTTCCTACACACACGGACCATATCTAGTTCAACTCTGCTTAGGAAACTGACAAGAACAGTAGATCCTCTTCAGTCCGATACTCTGTAATTACTGGGAACACATGCGAGTGCTATTTGCACTGTGTATGGCAATGGGAGCGCAATAGTGACTTTCCTTACCAGAAAACAACTCTTGTTTGTAGGACCAGAACTGCATGTGATTCAACTCCACTTAGGACTAGGAAACAAACGCAACTCGCCTTAAAATAAATACACTCTGCTTTTGAGAAAAGAGTACTCTTCTACTCTACTGTATTTCCTATGGGGTCTGAACAGTGAGCTTGCCTAGAACAAAAGAACTGTGCTTCCTACACACACGGGCCATATGTAGTTCAACTCTGCTTAGGAAACTGAGAAGAACAGTAGCTCCTCTTCAGTCCAATACACTGTACTTGCTGGGAGCAGAAGCGAGTGCTATTTGCACTGTATATGACATTGGGAGCTCAATAGTGACTCTTCTTACCAGAAAACAACTCTTGCTCGTAGGACCAGAAACTGCATGGGATTCAACTCCGTTTCTGACTGGGAAACAAACACTAGCTAGCCTTACAAGAAACACACTCTGCTTTTGAGAAAAGAGCATTCTTCTACACTACTGTGTTTCCGATAGGTTCAGAGCAGTGAGCTTGCTTAGAACAAAAGAACTGTGCTTCCTACACACACGGGCCATATCTAGTTAAACTCTGCTTAGGAAACTGACAAGAACAGTAGATCCTCCTCAGTCCAATACACTGTACATGCTGGGAACAGACACCCGTGCTATTTGCCCTGTGTATGACAATGGGAGCGTAATTGTGACTCTTCTTACCAGAAAACAACTCTTGCTCGTAGGACCAGAAACTGCATGGGATTCAACTCCATTTATGACTGGGAAACGAATGCTAGCTCGCCTTACAAGAAACACACTCTGCTTTTGAGAAAAGAGCACTCTTCTACTCTACTGTGTTTCCTATGGTGTCCGAACAGTGAGCTTGCTCAGAAAAAAAGAACTGTGCTTCCTACACACACGGGCCATATCTAGTTCAACTCTGCTTAGGAAACTGAGAAGAACAGTATCTCCTCTTCAGTCCAATACACTGTACTTGCTGGGAGCAGAGACGAGTGCTATTTGCACTGTGTATGGCAATGGGAGCGCAATAGTGACTCTTCTTACCAGAAAACAACTCTTGCTCGTAGGACCACAAACTGCATGGGATTCAACTTCGTTTCTGACTGGGAAACAAACACTAGCTAGCCTTACAAGAAACACACTCTGCTTTTGAGAAAAAAGCACTCTTCTACTCTACTGTGTTCCCTATGGGGTCCGAACAGTGAGCTTGCTCAGAACAAAAGAACTGTGCTTCCTACACACACGGCCATATCTAGTTCAAGTCTGCTTAGGAACCTGACAAGAACAGTAGATCTTCTTCAGTCCAATACAATGTACTTGCTGCGAACAGACGCCAGTGCTATTTGTTCTGTGTATGGCAATGGCAGCGCAATAGTGAGTCTTCTTACCAGAAAACAACTCTTGCTCGTAGTACCAGAAACTGCATGGGTTTCAACTCCATTTAGGACTACGAAACAAACGCTAGCTCTCCTTACAAGAAACACACTCTGCTTTTGAGAAAAGAGCACTCTTCTACTCTACTGTGTTTCCTATAGGGTCCAAACAGTGAGCTTGCTCAGAACAAAAGAACTGTGCTTCCTACACACACGGATAATATATAGTTCAACTCTGCATAGGAAACTGACAAGAAGAGTAGCACCTATTCAGTGCAATACACTGTATTTGCTGGGAACAGACGCGAGTGCTATTTGCACTGTGTATGGCAAACGGAGCACAATGTGACTTTCCTTACCAGAAAACAACTCTTGTTCGTAGGACCAGAAACTGCATGTGATTCGACTCCATTTAGGACTAGCAAACAAACGCTGGCTCGCCTTACAAGAAACACACTCTGCTTTAGATAAAAGAGCACTCATCTAGTCTACTGTGTTTCCTATAGGGCCAGAACAGTGAGCTTGCTCAGAACATAAGAACTGTGCTTCCTAAACACACGGGCCATATCTAGTTCAACTCTGCTTAGGAAACTGACAAGAAGGGTAGCTCCTCTTCAGTCCGATACACTGTAATTCCTGGGAACAGACGCGCGTGCTATTTGCACTGTGTGTGGCATTTGGAGCGCAATAGTGACTCTTCTTACCAGAAAACAACTCTTGCTCGTAGAACCAAAAACTGCATGTGACTCAACTCTATTTAGGACTGGGAAACAAATGCGAGCTCGCCTTACAAGAAATACACTCTACTTTAGAGAAAAAGCACTCTTCAACTCTACTGTGTTTCCTATAGGGCCAGAACAGTGAGCTTGCTCAGAACATAGTAACTGTGCTTTCTACACACACGGGTCATATCTATTTCAACTCTGCTTAGGAACCTGACAAGAACAGTAGATCCTCTTCAGTCCAATAAACTGTACTTGCTGGGAACAGACAGGAGTGATATTTGCACTGTGTATGGCAATGGGAGCGCAACAGTGACTTTCCTTACCAGAAAACAACTCTTGTTTGTAGGACCAGAAACTGCATGTGATTCAACTCCATTTAGGACTGGGAAACAAACGCTAGCTCGCCTTACAAGAAACACACTCTGCTTTTGAGAAAAGAGCACTCTTCTACTCTACTGTGTTTCTTATGGGGTCCGAACAATGAGCTTGCTCAGAACAAAAAAACTGTGCTTCCTACACACACGGCCATCTCTAGATCAATTCTGTTTAGGAACCTGACAAGAACAGTAGATCCTCTTCCATCCAATACACTGTACTTGCTGGGAACAGACGTGAGTGCTATTTGCACTGTGTATGGCATTTGGAGCGTAATAGTGACTCTTCTTACCAGAAAACAACTCTTGCTCGTAGTACCAAAAACTGCCTGTGACTCAACTCCATTTAGGACTGGGAAACAAACGCGAGCTCGCCTTACAAGAAAAACACTCTGCTTTAGAGAAATGAGCACTCTTCTACTCTACTGTGTTTCCTATAGGGCCAGAACAGTGAGCTTGCTCAGAACATAATAACTGTGCTTCCTAGACACACGGGCCATATCTAGTTCAACTCTGCTTAGGAAACTGACAAGAACAGTAGCTCCTTTTTAAGTCCAATACACTGTACTTGCTGGGAACAGACGCGAGTTCTATTTGCACTGTGTATGGCATTGAGAACGCAATAGTGACTTCCCTTACCAGAAAACAACTCTTGCTCGTAGTTATAGCAACTGCATGTGATTCAACACCATTTAGGACTGGGAAACAAATGCTAGCTCGCCTTACAAAAACACACTCTGCTTTTGCGAAAAGAGCACTCTTCTACTCTACTGTGTTTCCTATAGGGCCAGAACAGTGAGCTTGGTCAGATCAAATGAACTGTGCTTCCTAGACACACGGGCCTTATCTAGTTCAACTCTGCTTAGGAAACTGAGAAGAACAGTAGCTCCTCTTCAGTCCAATACACTGTAATTGCTGGGAACAGATGGGAGTGCTATTTGCACTGTGTATGGCAATGGGAGCGCAACAGTGACTTTCCTTACCAGAAAACAACTCTTGCTCGTAGGACCAGAAACTGCATGTGATTCAACTCCATTTAGGACTGGGAAACAAACGCTAGCTCGCCTTACAAGAAACACACTCTACTTTTGAGAAAAGAGCACACTTCTATTCTACTGTGTTTCCTATGGGGTCCGAACAGTGAGCTTGCTCAGAACAAAAGAACTGTGCTTCCTACACACATGGACCATATCTAGTTCAACTCTGCTTAGGAAACTGACAAGAACAGTAGCTCCTCGTCAGTCCGATACACTGTAATTCCTGGGAACAGACGCGAGGGCTATTTGCACTGTGTATGGCAAAAAGAGCGCAATAGTGACTTTCCTTACCAGAAAACATCTCTTGCTCGTAGGACCTGAAACTGCATGTGATTCAACTCCATTTAGGACTGGGAAACAAACGCTAGCTTGCCTTACAAAAAACACACTCTGCTTTTGAGAAAAGAGCACTCTTCTCCTCTACTGTGTTTCCTATGGGGTCCGAACAGTGATCTTGCTCAGAACAAAAGAACTGTGCTTCCTACACACACGGCCATATCTAGTACAATTCTGCTTAGGAACCTGACAAGAACAGTAGATCCTCTTCAGTCCATACACTGTACTTGCTGCGATCAGACGCCAGTGCTATTTGTCCTGTGTATGGCAATGTCAGCACAATAGTGACTCTTCTTACCAGAAAACAACTCTTGCTTGTAGTACCAGAAACTGCATGGGTTTCAACTCCATTTAAGACTACGAAACAAACGCTAGCTCGCCTTACAAGAAACACACTCTGCTTTAGATAAAAGAGCACTCATCTACTCTACTGTGTTTCCTACAGGGCCAGAACAGTGAGCTTGATCAGAACAGAAGAACTGTGCTTCCTACACACACCGGCCATATCTAGTTCAACTCTGCTTAGGAAACTGACAAGAACAGTAGCTCCTCTTCAGTCCAATACACTGTAATTCCTGGGAACAGACGCGAGTGCTATTTGTACTGTGTATGGCAATGGGAGCGCAATAGTGACTTTCCTTACCAGAAAACAACTCTTGCTCTTAGGACCAGAAACTGCATGGGATTCAACTCCATTTAGGACTGGGAAACAAAAGCTAGCTCGCCTTACAAGAAACACACTCTGCTTTAGAGAAAAGAGCACTCTTCTACTCTACTGTGTTTCCTATGGGGTCCAAACAGTGAGCTTGCTCAGAACAAAAGAACTGTGCTTCCTACACACACGGCCATATCTAGTTCAATTCTGCTTAGGAACCTGACAAGAACAGTAGATCCTCTTCAGTCCAATACACTGTACTTGCTGCGATCAGACGCCAGCGCTATTTGCACTGTGTATGGCAATGAAAACACAATAGTGACTTTCCTTACCAGAAAACAACTCTTGCTCTTAGGAATAGAAACTGCATGTGATTCAACGCCATTTAGGACTGGGAAACAAATGCTAGCTCGCCTTACAAAAACACACTCTGCTTTTGCGAAAAGAGCACTCTTCTACTCTACTGTGTTTCCTATAGGGCCAGAACAGTGAGCTTGCTCAGATCAAATGAAGTGTTCTTCCTAGACACACGGGCCTTATCTAGTTCAACTCTGCTTAGGAAACTGAGAAGAACAGTAGCTCCTCTTCAGTCCAATAAACTGTACTTGCTGGGAACAGACGCGAGTTCTATTTGCACTGTGTATGGCAATGGGAGCACAATAGTGACTTTCCTTACCAGAAAACAACTCTTGCTCGTAGGAATAGAAACTGCATGTGATTCAACGCCATTTAGGACTGGGAAACAAATGCTAGCTCGCCTTACAAAAACACACTCTGCTTTTGCGAAAAGAGCACTCTTCTACTCTACTGTGTTTCCTATAGGGCCAGAACAGTGAGCTTGCTCAGATCAAATGAAGTGTTCTTCCTAGACACACGGGCCTTATCTAGTTCAACTCTGCTTAGGAAACTGAGAAGAACAGTAGCTCCTCTTCAGTCCAATACACTGTACTTGCTGGGAACAGACGCGAGTTCTATTTGCACTGTGTATGGCAATGGGAGCACAATAGTGACTTTCCTTACCAGAAAACAACTCTTGCTCGTAGGACCACAAACTGCATGTGATTCAACGCCATTTAGGACTGGGAAACAAATGCTAGTTCGCCTTACAAGAAAAACACTCTGCTTTAGAGAAAAGAGCACTCTTCTACTCCACTGTGTTTCCTAGGGGTCCAAACAGTGAGCTTGCTCAGAACAAAAGAACTGTGCTTCCTACACACACGGACCATATCTAGTTCAACTCTGCTTAGGAAACTGACAAGAACAGTAGATCCTCTTCAGTCCGATACTCTGTAATTGCTGGGAACAGACGCGAGTGCTATTTGCACTGTGTATGGCAACGGGAGCGCAATAGTGACTTTCCTTTCCAGAAAACAACTCTTGTTTGTAGGACCAGAACTGCATGTGATTCAACTCCATTTAGGACTAGGAAACAAACGCTAGCTCGCCTTACAAAAACCACTCTGCTTTTGAGAAAAGAGCACTCTTCTACTCTACTGTGTTTCCTGTAGGGCCAGAACAGTGAGCTTGCTCAGTACAAATGAACTGTGCTTCCTAGACACACGGGCCATATCTAGTTCAACTCTGCTTATGAACCTGACAAGAACAGTAGCTCCTCTTCAGTCCAATACACTGTACTTGCTGGGAACAGACGCGAGTGCTATGTGCACTGTCATGGCAATGGGAGCACAATAGTGAATTTCCTTACCAGAAAACAACTCTTGCTCGTAGGACCAGAAACTGCATGTGATTCAACTCCATTTAGGACTGGGAAACAAACGCTAGCTCGCCTTACAAGAAACACACTCTGTTTTTGAGAAAAGAGCACTCTTCTACTCTACTGTGTTTCCTATGGGGTCCGAACAGTGAGCTTGCTCAGAACAAAAGAACTGTGCTTCCTACACACATGGCCATATCTAGTTCAATTCTGCTTAGGAACCTGACAAGAACAGTAGATCCTCTTCAGTTCAATACACTGTACTTGCTGGGAACAGATGCCAGTGCTATTTGTCCTGTGTATGGCAATGGCAGTGCAATAGTGACTATTCTTACCATTAAACAACTCTGGCTCGTAGGACCAGAAACTGCATGTGATTCCACTCCATTTAGGACTGGGAAACAAACGCTAGCTCGCCTTACAAGAAACACACTCTGCTCTAGAGAAAAGTTCACTCTTCTACTCTACTGTGTTTCCTATGGGGTGAAAACAGTGAGCTTGCTCAGAACAAAAGAACTGTGCTTCCTACACACACGGACCATATGTAGTTCAACTCTGCTTAGGAAACTGACAAGAACAGTAGCTCCTATTCAGTCCAATACACTGTACTTGCTTGGAAAAAGACGCGAGTGCTATTTGCCCTGTGTATGGCAATGGGAGCGCAATAGTGACTTTCCTTACCAGAAAACAACTCTTGTTCGTAGGACCAGAAACTGCATGTGGTTCAAATCCATTTAGGACTGGGAAACACACGCTAGCTCGCCTTACAAGAAACACACTCTGCTTTTGAGAAAAGAGCACTCTTCTATTCTACTGTGTTTCCTAAGTGGTCCGAACAGTGAGCTTGCTCAGAACAAAAGAACTGTGCTTCCTACACACAGGGATAATACCTAGTTCAACTCTGCTTAGGAAACTGACAAGAACAGTAGCTCCTCTTCAGTCCAATACACTGTACTTGCTGGGAACAGACGCGAGTGCTATTTGCCCTGTGTATGGCAATGGGAGCACAATGTGTCTTTCCTTAGCAGAAAACAACTCTTGTTCGTAGGACCAGAAACTTGATGTGATTCAACTCCATTTAGGACTGGGAAACAAACGATGGCTCACCTTACAAGAAACACACTCTGCTTTAGAGAAAAGAGCTCTCTTCTACTCTACTGTGTTTCTTATAGGGCCAGAACAGTGAGCTTGCTCAGAACATAAGAACTGTGCTTCCTACACACACGGGCCATATCTAGTTCAACTCTGCTTAGGAAACTGACATGAACAGTAGCTCCTCTTCAGTCTGATACACTGTACTTGCTGGGAACAGACGCGAGTGCTATTTGCACTGTGTATGGCAATGGGAACGCAATAGTGACTTTCCTTACCCGAAAACAACTTTTGCTCGTAGGACCAGAAACTGCATGTTATTCAACTCCATTTAGGACTGGGAAACAAACGCTAGCTCGCCTTACAAGAAACACACTCTGCTTTTGGGAAAAGAGCACTCTTCTACTCTACTGTGTTTCCTATGGGGTCCGAACAGTGAGCTTGCTCAGAACAAAAGAACTGTGCTTCCTACACACATGGCCATATCTAGTTCAATTCTGCTTAGGAACCTGACAAGAACAGTAGATCCTCTTCAGTTCAATACACTGTACTTGCTGGGAACAGACGCCAGTGCTATTTGTCCTGTGTATGACAATGGCAGTACAATAGTGACTCTTCTTACCATAAAACACCTCTTGCTCATAGGACCAGAGACTGCATGTGACTCAATTCTATTTAGGACTGGGAAACAAATGCGAACTCGCCTTACAAGAAATACACTCTACTTTAGAGAAAAGAGCACTCTTCAACTCTACTGTGTTTCCTATAGGGCCAGAACAGTGAGCTTGCTCAGAATATAATAACTGTGCTTCCTACACACACAGGCCATATCTATTTCAACTCTGCTTAGGAACCTGACAAGAACAGTAGATCCTCTTCAGTCCAATACACTGTACTTGCTGGGAACAGACGCGAGTGCTATTTGCACTGTGTATGGCAATGAGAGCACAATAGTGACTTTCCTTACCACAAAACAACTCTAGCTCATAGGACTACAAACTGCATGTGATTCAACTCCATTTAGGACTGGGAAACAAATGCTAGCTCGCCTTACAAGAAACACACTCTGCTTTTGAGAAAAGAGCACTCTTCTACTCTACGGTGTTTCCTATGGGGTCCAAAAAGTGAGCTTGCTCAGAACAAAAGAACTGTGCTTCCTACACACATGGACCATATCTAGTTCAACTCTGCTGAGGAATCTGATAAGAACAGTAGCTCCTCTTCAGTCCAATACACTGTACTTGCTGGGCACAGACGGGAGTGCTGTTTGCACTGTGTATGGCAATTGGAGCACAATAGTGACTCTTCTTACCAGAAAACAACTTTTGCTCGTAGGACCAAAAACTGCATGTGACTCAACTCCATTTAGGACTGGGAAACAAATGCGAGCTCGCCTTACAAGAAACACACTCTGCTTTAGAGAAAAGAGCACTCTTCTACTCTACTGTGTTTCCTATAGGGCCAGAACAGTGAGCTTGCTCAGAACAAAAGAACTGTGCTTCCTACACACGGGCCATATCTAGTTCAACTCTGCTTAGGAAACTGACAAGAACAGTAGATCCTCTTCATTCCAATACACTGTACTTGCTGGGAACAGACGCGAGTGCTATTTGCACTGTGTATGGCATGTGGAGCGCAATAGTGACTCTTCTTACCAGAAAACAACTCTTGCTCGTAGGACCAAAAACTTCCTGTAACTCAACTCTATTTAGGACTGGGAAACAAATGCGAGCTCGCCTTACAAGAAATACACTCTACTTTAGAAAAAAGAGCACTCTTCTACTCTACTGTGTTTCCTATAGGGCCAGAACAGTGAGCTTGCTCAGAACATAATAACTGTGCTTCCTACACACACCGGCCATATCTAGTTCAACTCTGCTTAGGAACCTGACAAGAACAGTAGATCCTCTTCAGTCCAATACACTGTACTTGCTTGGAAGAGACGCGAGTGCTATTTGCACTGTGTATGGCAATGAGAGCACAATAGTGACTTTCCTTACCAGAAAACAACTCTTGCTCATAGGACTACAAACAGCATGTGAAACAACGCCATTTAGGACTGAGAAACAAATGCTAGCTCGCCTTACAAGAAACACACTCTGCTTTTGAGAAAAGAGCACTCTTCTACTCTACTGTGTTTCCTATGTGGTCCGAACAGTGAGCTTGCTCAGAACAAAAGAACTGTGCTTCCTACATACATGGCCATATCTAGTTCAATTCTGCTTAGGAACCTGACAAGAACAGTAGATCCTCTTCAGTACAATACACTGTACTTGCTGGGAACAGACAACAGTGCTACTTGTCCTGTGTATAGCAATGGCAGCGCATTAGTGGCTTTCCTTACCAGAAAACAACTCTTGCTCGTAGGACCAGAAACTGCATGTGATTCAACTCCATTTAGGACTGGGAAACAAACGCTAGCTTGCCATACAAAAAACACACTCTGCTTTTGAGAAAAGAGCACTCTTCTACTCTACTGTGTTTCCTATGGGGTCCGAACAGTGAGCTTGCTCAGAACAAAAGAACTGTGCTTCCTACACACACGGCCATATCTAGTTCAATTCTGATTAGGAACCTGACAAGAGCAGTAGATCCTCTTCAGTCCAATACACTGTACTTGCTGGGAACAGACGCCAGTGCTATTTGTCCTGTGTATGGCAATGGCAGCGCAATAGTGACTATTCTTAACATAAAACAACTCTTGCTCGTAGGACCAGAAAGTGCATGTGATTCCACTACGTTTAGGACTGGGAAACAAATGCTAGCTCGCCTTACAAGAAACACACTCTGCTTTAGAGAAAAGAGCACTCTTTAACTCTACTGTGTTTCTGATGGGGTCCAAACAGTGAGCTTGCTCAGAACAAAAGAACTGTGCTTCCTACACACAGGGACCATATGTAGTTCAACTCTGCTTAGGAAACTGACAAGAACAGTAGCTCCTCTTCAGTCCAATACACTGTACATGCTGGGAAAAGACGCCATTGCTATTTGCCCTGTGTATGAAAATGGGAGCGTAATAGTGACTCTTCTTAAAAGAAAACAACTCTTGCTCATAGGACCAGAAACTGCATGGGATTCAACTCCATTTATGACTTTGAAACGAACGCTAGCTCGCCTTAAAAGAAACACACTCTGCTTTTGAGAAAAGAGCACTCATCTACTCTACTGTGTTTCCTATGGGATCCGAACAGTGAGCTTGCTTAGAAAAAAAGAACTGTGCTTACTACACACACGTGTCATATCTAGTTCAACTCTGCTTAGGAACCTGACAAGAACAGTAGCTCCTCTTCTTTCCAATATACTGTACTTGCTGGGAGCAGACGCGAGTGCTATTTGCACTGTGTGTGGCTAAAGGAGCACAATAGTTACTTTCCTTACCAGAAAACAACTCTTGCTCATAGGACCAAAAACTGCATGTGATTCAACTCCATTTTGGACTGGGAAACAAACGCTAGCTCGCCTTAAAATAAATACACTCTGCTTTTGAGAAAAGAGTACTCTTCTACTCTACTGTGTTTCCTATGGGGTCTGAACAGTGAGCTTGCCTAGAACAAAAGAACTGTGCTTCCTACACACACGGGCCATATCTAGTTCAACTCTGCTTAGGAAACTGAGAAGAACAGTATCTCCTCTTCAGTGCAATACACTGTACTTGCTGGGAGCAGAGACGAGTGCTATTTGCACTGTGTATGGCAATGGGAGCACAATAGTGACTCTTCTTACCAGAAAACAACTCTTGCTCGTAGGACCACAAACTGCATGGGATTCAACTTCGTTTCTGACTGGGAAACAAACACTAGCTAGCCTTACAAAAAACACACTCTGCTTTTGAGAAAAAAGCACTCTTCTACTCTACTGTGTTCCCTATGCGGTCCGAACAGTGAGCTTGCTCAGAACAAAAGAACTGTGCTTCCTACACACACGGCCATATCTAGTTCAAGTCTGCTTAGGAACCTGACAAGAACAGTAGATCTTCTTCAGTCCAATACACTGTACTTGCTGCGAACAGACGCCAGTGCTATTTGTCCTGTGTATGGCAATGGCAGCGCAATAGTGAGTCTTCTTACCAGAAAACAACTCTTGCTCGTAGTACCAAAAACTGCATGGAATTCAACTCCATTTAGGACTGCGAAACAAACGCTAGCTCGCCTTACAAGAAACACACTTTGCTTTAGAGAAAAGAGCACTCTTCTACTCTACTGTGTTTCCTATGGGTTCCAAACAGTGAGCTTGCTCAGAGCAAAAGAACTGTGCTTCCTACACACACGGGCCATATCTAGTTCAACTCTGCTTAGGAAACTGACAAGAAGGGTAGCTCCTCTTCAGTCCGATACACTGTAATTCCTGGGAACAGACGCGCGTGCTATTTGCACTGTGTGTGGCATTTGGAGCGCAATAGTGACTCTTCTTACCAGAAAACAACTCTTGCTCGTAGAACCAAAAACTGCATGTGACTCAACTCTATTTAGGACTGGGAAACAAATGCGAGCTCGCCTTACAAGAAATACACTCTACTTTAGAGAAAAAGCACTCTTCAACTCTACTGTGTTTCCTATAGGGCCAGAACAGTGAGCTTGCTCAGAACATAGTAACTGTGCTTTCTACACACACGGGTCATATCTATTTCAACTCTGCTTAGGAACCTGACAAGAACAGTAGATCCTCTTCAGTCCAATAAACTGTACTTGCTGGGAACAGACAGGAGTGATATTTGCACTGTGTATGGCAATGGGAGCGCAACAGTGACTTTCCTTACCAGAAAACAACTCTTGTTTGTAGGACCAGAAACTGCATGTGATTCAACTCCATTTAGGACTGGGAAACAAACGCTAGCTCGCCTTACAAGAAACACACTCTGCTTTTGAGAAAAGAGCACTCTTCTACTCTACTGTGTTTCTTATGGGGTCCGAACAATGAGCTTGCTCAGAACAAAAAAACTGTGCTTCCTACACACACGGCCATCTCTAGATCAATTATGTTTAGGAACCTGACAAGAACAGTAGATCCTCTTCCATCCAATACACTGTACTTGCTGGAAACAGACGTGAGTGCTATTTGCACTGTGTATGGCATTTGGAGCGTAATAGTGACTCTTCTTACCAGAAAACAACTCTTGCTCGTAGTACCAAAAACTGCCTGTGACTCAACTCCATTTAGGACTGGGAAACAAACGCGAGCTCGCCTTACAAGAAAAACACTCTGCTTTAGAGAAATGAGCACTCTTCTACTCTACTGTGTTTCCTATAGGGCCAGAACAGTGAGCTTGCTCAGAACATAATAACTGTGCTTCCTAGACACACGGGCCATATCTAGTTCAACTCTGCTTAGGAAACTGACAAGAACAGTAGCTCCTTTTTAAGTCCAATACACTGTACTTGCTGGGAACAGACGCGAGTTCTATTTGCACTGTGTATGGCATTGAGAACGCAATAGTGACTTCCCTTACCAGAAAACAACTCTTGCTCGTAGTTATAGCAACTGCATGTGATTCAACACCATTTAGGACTGGGAAACAAATGCTAGCTCGCCTTACAAAAACACACTCTGCTTTTGCGAAAAGAGCACTCTTCTACTCTACTGTGTTTCCTATAGGGCCAGAACAGTGAGCTTGGTCAGATCAAATGAACTGTGCTTCCTAGACACACGGGCCTTATCTAGTTCAACTCTGCTTAGGAAACTGAGAAGAACAGTAGCTCCTCTTCAGTCCAATACACTGTAATTGCTGGGAACAGATGGGAGTGCTATTTGCACTGTGTATGGCAATGGGAGCGCAACAGTGACTTTCCTTACCAGAAAACAACTCTTGCTCGTAGGACCAGAAACTGCATGTGATTCAACTCCATTTAGGACTGGGAAACAAACGCTAGCTCGCCTTACAAGAAACACACTCTACTTTTGAGAAAAGAGCACACTTCTATTCTACTGTGTTTCCTATGGGGTCCGAACAGTGAGCTTGCTCAGAACAAAAGAACTGTGCTTCCTACACACATGGACCATATCTAGTTCAACTCTGCTTAGGAAACTGACAAGAACAGTAGCTCCTCGTCAGTCCGATACACTGTAATTCCTGGGAACAGACGCGAGGGCTATTTGCACTGTGTATGGCAAAAAGAGCGCAATAGTGACTTTCCTTACCAGAAAACATCTCTTGCTCGTAGGACCTGAAACTGCATGTGATTCAACTCCATTTAGGACTGGGAAACAAACGCTAGCTTGCCTTACAAAAAACACACTCTGCTTTTGAGAAAAGAGCACTCTTCTCCTCTACTGTGTTTCCTATGGGGTCCGAACAGTGATCTTGCTCAGAACAAAAGAACTGTGCTTCCTACACACACGGCCATATCTAGTACAATTCTGCTTAGGAACCTGACAAGAACAGTAGATCCTCTTCAGTCCATACACTGTACTTGCTGCGATCAGACGCCAGTGCTATTTGTCCTGTGTATGGCAATGTCAGCACAATAGTGACTCTTCTTACCAGAAAACAACTCTTGCTTGTAGTACCAGAAACTGCATGGGTTTCAACTCCATTTAAGACTACGAAACAAACGCTAGCTCGCCTTACAAGAAACACACTCTGCTTTAGATAAAAGAGCACTCATCTACTCTACTGTGTTTCCTACAGGGCCAGAACAGTGAGCTTGATCAGAACAGAAGAACTGTGCTTCCTACACACACCGGCCATATCTAGTTCAACTCTGCTTAGGAAACTGACAAGAACAGTAGCTCCTCTTCAGTCCAATACACTGTAATTCCTGGGAACAGACGCGAGTGCTATTTGTACTGTGTATGGCAATGGGAGCGCAATAGTGACTTTCCTTACCAGAAAACAACTCTTGCTCTTAGGACCAGAAACTGCATGGGATTCAACTCCATTTAGGACTGGGAAACAAAAGCTAGCTCGCCTTACAAGAAACACACTCTGCTTTAGAGAAAAGAGCACTCTTCTACTCTACTGTGTTTCCTATGGGGTCCAAACAGTGAGCTTGCTCAGAACAAAAGAACTGTGCTTCCTACACACACGGCCATATCTAGTTCAATTCTGCTTAGGAACCTGACAAGAACAGTAGATCCTCTTCAGTCCAATACACTGTACTTGCTGCGATCAGACGCCAGCGCTATTTGCACTGTGTATGGCAATGAAAACACAATAGTGACTTTCCTTACCAGAAAACAACTCTTGCTCTTAGGAATAGAAACTGCATGTGATTCAACGCCATTTAGGACTGGGAAACAAATGCTAGCTCGCCTTACAAAAACACACTCTGCTTTTGCGAAAAGAGCACTCTTCTACTCTACTGTGTTTCCTATAGGGCCAGAACAGTGAGCTTGCTCAGATCAAATGAAGTGTTCTTCCTAGACACACGGGCCTTATCTAGTTCAACTCTGCTTAGGAAACTGAGAAGAACAGTAGCTCCTCTTCAGTCCAATAAACTGTACTTGCTGGGAACAGACGCGAGTTCTATTTGCACTGTGTATGGCAATGGGAGCACAATAGTGACTTTCCTTACCAGAAAACAACTCTTGCTCGTAGGAATAGAAACTGCATGTGATTCAACGCCATTTAGGACTGGGAAACAAATGCTAGCTCGCCTTACAAAAACACACTCTGCTTTTGCGAAAAGAGCACTCTTCTACTCTACTGTGTTTCCTATAGGGCCAGAACAGTGAGCTTGCTCAGATCAAATGAAGTGTTCTTCCTAGACACACGGGCCTTATCTAGTTCAACTCTGCTTAGGAAACTGAGAAGAACAGTAGCTCCTCTTCAGTCCAATACACTGTACTTGCTGGGAACAGACGCGAGTTCTATTTGCACTGTGTATGGCAATGGGAGCACAATAGTGACTTTCCTTACCAGAAAACAACTCTTGCTCGTAGGACCACAAACTGCATGTGATTCAACGCCATTTAGGACTGGGAAACAAATGCTAGTTCGCCTTACAAGAAAAACACTCTGCTTTAGAGAAAAGAGCACTCTTCTACTCCACTGTGTTTCCTAGGGGTCCAAACAGTGAGCTTGCTCAGAACAAAAGAACTGTGCTTCCTACACACACGGACCATATCTAGTTCAACTCTGCTTAGGAAACTGACAAGAACAGTAGATCCTCTTCAGTCCGATACTCTGTAATTGCTGGGAACAGACGCGAGTGCTATTTGCACTGTGTATGGCAACGGGAGCGCAATAGTGACTTTCCTTTCCAGAAAACAACTCTTGTTTGTAGGACCAGAACTGCATGTGATTCAACTCCATTTAGGACTAGGAAACAAACGCTAGCTCGCCTTACAAAAACCACTCTGCTTTTGAGAAAAGAGCACTCTTCTACTCTACTGTGTTTCCTGTAGGGCCAGAACAGTGAGCTTGCTCAGTACAAATGAACTGTGCTTCCTAGACACACGGGCCATATCTAGTTCAACTCTGCTTATGAACCTGACAAGAACAGTAGCTCCTCTTCAGTCCAATACACTGTACTTGCTGGGAACAGACGCGAGTGCTATGTGCACTGTCATGGCAATGGGAGCACAATAGTGAATTTCCTTACCAGAAAACAACTCTTGCTCGTAGGACCAGAAACTGCATGTGATTCAACTCCATTTAGGACTGGGAAACAAACGCTAGCTCGCCTTACAAGAAACACACTCTGTTTTTGAGAAAAGAGCACTCTTCTACTCTACTGTGTTTCCTATGGGGTCCGAACAGTGAGCTTGCTCAGAACAAAAGAACTGTGCTTCCTACACACATGGCCATATCTAGTTCAATTCTGCTTAGGAACCTGACAAGAACAGTAGATCCTCTTCAGTTCAATACACTGTACTTGCTGGGAACAGATGCCAGTGCTATTTGTCCTGTGTATGGCAATGGCAGTGCAATAGTGACTATTCTTACCATTAAACAACTCTGGCTCGTAGGACCAGAAACTGCATGTGATTCCACTCCATTTAGGACTGGGAAACAAACGCTAGCTCGCCTTACAAGAAACACACTCTGCTCTAGAGAAAAGTTCACTCTTCTACTCTACTGTGTTTCCTATGGGGTGAAAACAGTGAGCTTGCTCAGAACAAAAGAACTGTGCTTCCTACACACACGGACCATATGTAGTTCAACTCTGCTTAGGAAACTGACAAGAACAGTAGCTCCTATTCAGTCCAATACACTGTACTTGCTTGGAAAAAGACGCGAGTGCTATTTGCCCTGTGTATGGCAATGGGAGCGCAATAGTGACTTTCCTTACCAGAAAACAACTCTTGTTCGTAGGACCAGAAACTGCATGTGGTTCAAATCCATTTAGGACTGGGAAACACACGCTAGCTCGCCTTACAAGAAACACACTCTGCTTTTGAGAAAAGAGCACTCTTCTATTCTACTGTGTTTCCTAAGTGGTCCGAACAGTGAGCTTGCTCAGAACAAAAGAACTGTGCTTCCTACACACAGGGATAATACCTAGTTCAACTCTGCTTAGGAAACTGACAAGAACAGTAGCTCCTCTTCAGTCCAATACACTGTACTTGCTGGGAACAGACGCGAGTGCTATTTGCCCTGTGTATGGCAATGGGAGCACAATGTGTCTTTCCTTAGCAGAAAACAACTCTTGTTCGTAGGACCAGAAACTTGATGTGATTCAACTCCATTTAGGACTGGGAAACAAACGATGGCTCACCTTACAAGAAACACACTCTGCTTTAGAGAAAAGAGCTCTCTTCTACTCTACTGTGTTTCTTATAGGGCCAGAACAGTGAGCTTGCTCAGAACATAAGAACTGTGCTTCCTACACACACGGGCCATATCTAGTTCAACTCTGCTTAGGAAACTGACATGAACAGTAGCTCCTCTTCAGTCTGATACACTGTACTTGCTGGGAACAGACGCGAGTGCTATTTGCACTGTGTATGGCAATGGGAACGCAATAGTGACTTTCCTTACCCGAAAACAACTTTTGCTCGTAGGACCAGAAACTGCATGTTATTCAACTCCATTTAGGACTGGGAAACAAACGCTAGCTCGCCTTACAAGAAACACACTCTGCTTTTGGGAAAAGAGCACTCTTCTACTCTACTGTGTTTCCTATGGGGTCCGAACAGTGAGCTTGCTCAGAACAAAAGAACTGTGCTTCCTACACACATGGCCATATCTAGTTCAATTCTGCTTAGGAACCTGACAAGAACAGTAGATCCTCTTCAGTTCAATACACTGTACTTGCTGGGAACAGACGCCAGTGCTATTTGTCCTGTGTATGACAATGGCAGTACAATAGTGACTCTTCTTACCATAAAACACCTCTTGCTCATAGGACCAGAGACTGCATGTGACTCAATTCTATTTAGGACTGGGAAACAAATGCGAACTCGCCTTACAAGAAATACACTCTACTTTAGAGAAAAGAGCACTCTTCAACTCTACTGTGTTTCCTATAGGGCCAGAACAGTGAGCTTGCTCAGAATATAATAACTGTGCTTCCTACACACACAGGCCATATCTATTTCAACTCTGCTTAGGAACCTGACAAGAACAGTAGATCCTCTTCAGTCCAATACACTGTACTTGCTGGGAACAGACGCGAGTGCTATTTGCACTGTGTATGGCAATGAGAGCACAATAGTGACTTTCCTTACCACAAAACAACTCTAGCTCATAGGACTACAAACTGCATGTGATTCAACTCCATTTAGGACTGGGAAACAAATGCTAGCTCGCCTTACAAGAAACACACTCTGCTTTTGAGAAAAGAGCACTCTTCTACTCTACGGTGTTTCCTATGGGGTCCAAAAAGTGAGCTTGCTCAGAACAAAAGAACTGTGCTTCCTACACACATGGACCATATCTAGTTCAACTCTGCTGAGGAATCTGATAAGAACAGTAGCTCCTCTTCAGTCCAATACACTGTACTTGCTGGGCACAGACGGGAGTGCTGTTTGCACTGTGTATGGCAATTGGAGCACAATAGTGACTCTTCTTACCAGAAAACAACTTTTGCTCGTAGGACCAAAAACTGCATGTGACTCAACTCCATTTAGGACTGGGAAACAAATGCGAGCTCGCCTTACAAGAAACACACTCTGCTTTAGAGAAAAGAGCACTCTTCTACTCTACTGTGTTTCCTATAGGGCCAGAACAGTGAGCTTGCTCAGAACAAAAGAACTGTGCTTCCTACACACGGGCCATATCTAGTTCAACTCTGCTTAGGAAACTGACAAGAACAGTAGATCCTCTTCATTCCAATACACTGTACTTGCTGGGAACAGACGCGAGTGCTATTTGCACTGTGTATGGCATGTGGAGCGCAATAGTGACTCTTCTTACCAGAAAACAACTCTTGCTCGTAGGACCAAAAACTTCCTGTAACTCAACTCTATTTAGGACTGGGAAACAAATGCGAGCTCGCCTTACAAGAAATACACTCTACTTTAGAAAAAAGAGCACTCTTCTACTCTACTGTGTTTCCTATAGGGCCAGAACAGTGAGCTTGCTCAGAACATAATAACTGTGCTTCCTACACACACCGGCCATATCTAGTTCAACTCTGCTTAGGAACCTGACAAGAACAGTAGATCCTCTTCAGTCCAATACACTGTACTTGCTTGGAAGAGACGCGAGTGCTATTTGCACTGTGTATGGCAATGAGAGCACAATAGTGACTTTCCTTACCAGAAAACAACTCTTGCTCATAGGACTACAAACAGCATGTGAAACAACGCCATTTAGGACTGAGAAACAAATGCTAGCTCGCCTTACAAGAAACACACTCTGCTTTTGAGAAAAGAGCACTCTTCTACTCTACTGTGTTTCCTATGTGGTCCGAACAGTGAGCTTGCTCAGAACAAAAGAACTGTGCTTCCTACATACATGGCCATATCTAGTTCAATTCTGCTTAGGAACCTGACAAGAACAGTAGATCCTCTTCAGTACAATACACTGTACTTGCTGGGAACAGACAACAGTGCTACTTGTCCTGTGTATAGCAATGGCAGCGCATTAGTGGCTTTCCTTACCAGAAAACAACTCTTGCTCGTAGGACCAGAAACTGCATGTGATTCAACTCCATTTAGGACTGGGAAACAAACGCTAGCTTGCCATACAAAAAACACACTCTGCTTTTGAGAAAAGAGCACTCTTCTACTCTACTGTGTTTCCTATGGGGTCCGAACAGTGAGCTTGCTCAGAACAAAAGAACTGTGCTTCCTACACACACGGCCATATCTAGTTCAATTCTGATTAGGAACCTGACAAGAGCAGTAGATCCTCTTCAGTCCAATACACTGTACTTGCTGGGAACAGACGCCAGTGCTATTTGTCCTGTGTATGGCAATGGCAGCGCAATAGTGACTATTCTTAACATAAAACAACTCTTGCTCGTAGGACCAGAAAGTGCATGTGATTCCACTACGTTTAGGACTGGGAAACAAATGCTAGCTCGCCTTACAAGAAACACACTCTGCTTTAGAGAAAAGAGCACTCTTTAACTCTACTGTGTTTCTGATGGGGTCCAAACAGTGAGCTTGCTCAGAACAAAAGAACTGTGCTTCCTACACACAGGGACCATATGTAGTTCAACTCTGCTTAGGAAACTGACAAGAACAGTAGCTCCTCTTCAGTCCAATACACTGTACATGCTGGGAAAAGACGCCATTGCTATTTGCCCTGTGTATGAAAATGGGAGCGTAATAGTGACTCTTCTTAAAAGAAAACAACTCTTGCTCATAGGACCAGAAACTGCATGGGATTCAACTCCATTTATGACTTTGAAACGAACGCTAGCTCGCCTTAAAAGAAACACACTCTGCTTTTGAGAAAAGAGCACTCATCTACTCTACTGTGTTTCCTATGGGATCCGAACAGTGAGCTTGCTTAGAAAAAAAGAACTGTGCTTACTACACACACGTGTCATATCTAGTTCAACTCTGCTTAGGAACCTGACAAGAACAGTAGCTCCTCTTCTTTCCAATATACTGTACTTGCTGGGAGCAGACGCGAGTGCTATTTGCACTGTGTGTGGCTAAAGGAGCACAATAGTTACTTTCCTTACCAGAAAACAACTCTTGCTCATAGGACCAAAAACTGCATGTGATTCAACTCCATTTTGGACTGGGAAACAAACGCTAGCTCGCCTTAAAATAAATACACTCTGCTTTTGAGAAAAGAGTACTCTTCTACTCTACTGTGTTTCCTATGGGGTCTGAACAGTGAGCTTGCCTAGAACAAAAGAACTGTGCTTCCTACACACACGGGCCATATCTAGTTCAACTCTGCTTAGGAAACTGAGAAGAACAGTAGCTCCTCTTCAGTCCAATACACTGTACTTGCTGGGAGCAGAGACGAGTGCTATTTGCACTGTGTATGGCAATGGGAGCACAATAGTGACTCTTCTTACCAGAAAACAACTCTTGCTCGTAGGACCACAAACTGCATGGGATTCAACTTCGTTTCTGACTGGGAAACAAACACTAGCTAGCCTTACAAAAAACACACTCTGCTTTTGAGAAAAAAGCACTCTTCTACTCTACTGTGTTCCCTATGCGGTCCGAACAGTGAGCTTGCTCAGAACAAAAGAACTGTGCTTCCTACACACACGGCCATATCTAGTTCAAGTCTGCTTAGGAACCTGACAAGAACAGTAGATCTTCTTCAGTCCAATACACTGTACTTGCTGCGAACAGACGCCAGTGCTATTTGTCCTGTGTATGGCAATGGCAGCGCAATAGTGAGTCTTCTTACCAGAAAACAACTCTTGCTCGTAGTACCAAAAACTGCATGGAATTCAACTCCATTTAGGACTGCGAAACAAACGCTAGCTCGCCTTACAAGAAACACACTTTGCTTTAGAGAAAAGAGCACTCTTCTACTCTACTGTGTTTCCTATGGGTTCCAAACAGTGAGCTTGCTCAGAGCAAAAGAACTGTGCTTCCTACACACACGGATCATATCTAGTTCAACTCTGCTTAGGAAACTGACAAGAACAGTAGCACTTATTCAGTCCAATACACTGTACTTGCTGGGAACAGACGCGAGTGCTATTTGCACTGTGTATGGCAATGGGAGTGCAATGTGACTTTCCTTACCAGAAAACAACTCTTGTTCGTAGGACCAGAAACTGCATGTGATTCAACTCCATTTAGGACTGGGAAACAAACGCTAGCTTGCCTTACAAAAAACACCCTCTGCTTTTGAGAAAAGAGCACTTTTCTACTCTACTGTGTTTCCTATGGGGTCCGAACAGTGAGCTTGCTCAGAACAAAAGAACTGTGCTTCCTACACACACGGCCATATCTAGTTCAATTCTGCTTAGGAACCTGACAAGAGCAGTAGATCCTCTTCAGTCCAATACACTGTACTTGCTGGGAACAGACGCCAGTGCTATTTGTCCTTTGTATGGCAATGGCAGCGCAATAGTGACTATTCTTAACATAAAACAACTCTTGCTCGTAGGACAAGAAAGTGCATGTGATTCCACTCCATTTAGGACTGGGAAACAAATGCTAGCTCGCCTTACAAGAAACACACTCTGCTTTAGAGAAAAGGGCACTCTTCTACTCTACTGTGTTTCCTATGGGGTCCAACAGTGAGCTTGCTCAGAACAAAAGAACTGTGCTTCCTACACACACGAACCATATGTAGTTCAACTCTGCTTAGGAAACTGACAAGAACAGTAGCTCCTCTTCAGTCCAATACACTGTACTTGCTCGGAAAAGCCTCGAGTGCTATTTGCCCTGTGTATGGCAATGGGAGCGCAATAGTGACTTTCCGTACCAGAAAACAACTCTTGTTCGTAGGACCAGAAACTGCATGTAATTCAACTCTATTTAGGAATAGGAAACAAACGCTAGCTCGCCTTACAGGAAACACACTCTGCTTTTGAGAAAAGAGCACTCTTCTACTCTACTGTGTTTCCTATAGCGCCAGAACATTGAGCTTGCTCAGAACATAATAACTGTGCTTCCTAGACACACGGGACATATCTAGTTCAACTCTGCTTAGGAAACTGAGAAGAACACTAGCTCCTCTTCACTCCAATACACTGTACTTGCTGGGAACAGACGCGAGTTCTATTTGCACTGTGTATGGCAATGGGAGCACAATAGTGACTTTCCTTACCAGAAAACAACTCTTGCTCTTAGGACCAGAAACTGCATGGGATTCAACTCCATTTAGGACTGGGAAACAAAAGCTAGCTCGCCTTACAAGAAACACACTCTGCTTTAGAGAAAAGAGCACTCTTCTACTCTACTGTTTTTCCTATGGGGTCCAAACAGTGAGCTTGCTCAGAACAAAAGAACTGTGCTTCCTAAACACACGGACCATATGTAGTTCAACTCTGCTTAGGAAACTGACAAGAACAGTAGCTCCTTTTTAGTCCAATACACTGTACTTGCTGGGAACAGACGCGAGTGCTATTTGCACTGTGAATGGCAATGGGAGCACAATAGTGACTTTCCTTACCAGAAAACAACTCTTGCTCTTAGGACCAGAAACTGCATGTGATTCAACGCCATTTAGGACTGGGAAACAAATGCTAGCTCGCCTTTAAGAAACACACTCTGCTTTTGCGAAAAGAGCACTCTTCTACTCTACTGTGTTTCCTATATGGCCAGAACAGTGAGCTTGCTCAGATCAAATGAACTGTGCTTCCTAGACACACGGGCCTTATCTAGTTCAACTCTGCTTAGGAAACTGAGAAGAACAGTAGCTCCTCTTCAGTCCAATACACTGTAATTGCTGGGAACAGATGGGAGTGCTATTTGCACTGTGTATGGCAATGGGAGCGCAACAGTGACTTTCCTAACCAGAAAACAACTCTTGCTCGTAGGACCAGAAACTGCATGTGATTCAACTCCATTTAGGACTGGGAAACAAACGCTAGCTCGCCTTACAAGAAACACACTCTGCTTTTGAGAAAAAAGCAATCTTGTATTCTACTGTGTTTCCTATGGGGTCCGAACAGTGAGCTTGCTCAGAACAAAAGAACTGTGCTTCCTACACACATGGACCATATCTAGTTCAACTCTGCTTAGGAAACTGACAAGAACAGTAGCTCCTCGTCAGTCCGATACACTGTAATTCCTGGGAACAGACGCGAGGGCTATTTGCACTGTGTATGGCAAAAAGAGCTCAATAGTGACTTTCCTTACCAGAAAACATCTCTTGCTCGTAGGACCTGAAACTGCATGTGATTCAACTCCATTTAGGACTGGGAAACAAACGCTAGCTTGCCTTACAAAAAACACACTCTGCTTTTGAGAAAAGAGCACTCTTCTCCTCTACTGTGTTTCCTATGGGGTCCGAACAGTGAGCTTGCTCAGAACAAAAGAACTGTGCTTCCTACACACACGGGGCATATCTAGTTCAACTCTGCTTAGGAAACTGACAAGAACAGTAGCTCCTCTTCAGTCCGATACACTGTAATTCCGGGGAACAGACGCGAGTGCTATTTGTACTGTGTATGGCAATGGGAGCGCAATAGTGACTTTCCTTACCAGAAAACATCTCTTGCTCGTAGGACCTGAAACTGCATGTGATTGAACTCCATTTAGGACTGGGAAACAAACGCTAGCTTGCCTTACAAAAAACACACTCTGCTTTTGAGAAAAGAGCACTCTTCTCCTCTACTGTGTTTCCTATGGGGTCCGAACAGTGAGCTTGCTCAGAACAAAAGAACTGTGCTTCCTACACACACAGCCATATCTAGTTCAACTCTGCTTAGGATACTGACAAGAACAGTAGCTCCTCTTCAGTCGATACACTGTAATTCCGGGGAACAGACGCGAGTGCTATTTGTACTGTGTATGGCAATGGGAGCGCAATAGTGACTTTCCTTACCAGAAAACAACTCTTGCTCGTAGGACCGGAAACTGCATGGGATTCAACACCATTTAGGACTGGGAAACAAAAGCTAGCTCGCCTTACAAGAAACACACTCTGCTTTAGAGAAAAGAGCACTCTTCTACTCTACTGTGTTTCCTATGGGGTCCAAACAGTGAGCTTGCTCAGAACAAAAGAACTGTGCTTCCTACACACACGGCCATATCTAGTTCAATTCTGCTTAGGAACCTGACAAGAACAATAGATCCTCTTCAGTCCAATACACAGTACTTGCTGCGATCAGACGCCAGTGCTATTTGCACTGTGTATGGCAATGAAAACACAATAGTGACTTTCCTTACCAGAAAACAACTCTTGCTCGTAGGAATAGAAACTGCATGTGATTCAACGCCATTTAGGACTGGGAAACAAATGCTAGCTCGCCTTACAAAAACACACTCTGCTTTTGCGAAAAGAGCACTCTTCTACTCTACTGTGTTTCCTATAGGGCCAGAATAGTGAGCTTGCTCAGATCAAATGAAGTGTTCTTCCTAGACACACGGGCCTTATCTAGTTCAACTCTGCTTAGGAAACTGAGAAGAACAGTAGCTCTTCTTCAGTCCAATACACTGTACTTGCTGGGAACAGACGCGAGTTCTATTTGCACTGTGTATGGCAATGGGAGCACAATAGTGACTTTCCTTACCAGAAAACAACTCTTGCTTGTAGGACCACAAACTGCATGTGATTCAACGCCATTTAGGACTGGGAAACAAATGCTAGTTCGCCTTACAAGAAAAACACTCTGCTTTAGAGAAAAGGGCACTCTTCTATTCCACTGTGTTTCCTAGGGGTCCAAACAGTGAGCTTGCTCAGAACAAAAGAACTGTGCTTCCTACACACACGGACCATATCTAGTTCAACTCTGCTTAGGAAACTGACAAGAACAGTAGATCCTCTTCAGTCCGATACTCTGTAATTACTGGGAACAGATGCGAGTGCTATTTGCACTGTGTATGGCAATGGGAGCGCAATAGTGACTTTCCTTACCAGAAAACAACTCTTGTTTGTAGGACCAGAACTGCATGTGATTCAACTCCACTTAGGACTAGGAAACAAACGCAACTCGCCTTAAAATAAATACACTCTGCTTTTGAGAAAAGAGTACTCTTCTACTCTACTGTGTTTCCTATGGGGTCTGAACAGTGAGCTTGCCTAGAACAAAAGAACTGTGCTTCCTACACACACGGGCCATATGTAGTTCAACTCTGCTTAGGAAACTGAGAAGAACAGTAGCTCCTCTTCAGTCCAATACACTGTACTTGCTGGGAGCAGAAGCGAGTGCTATTTGCACTGTATATGACATTGGGAGCTCAATAGTGACTCTTCTTACCAGAAAACAACTCTTGCTCGTAGGACCAGAAACTGCATGGGATTCAACTCCGTTTCTGACTGGGAAACAAACACTAGCTAGCCTTACAAGAAACACACTCTGCTTTTGAGAAAAGAGCACTCTTCTACACTACTGTGTTTCCGATAGGTTCAGAGCAGTGAGCTTGCTTAGAACAAAAGAACTGTGCTTCCTACACACACGGGCCATATCTAGTTCAACTCTGCTTAGGAAACTGACAAGAACAGTAGATCCTCCTCAGTCCAATACACTGTACATGCTGGGAACAGACACCCGTGCTATTTGCCCTGTGTATGACAATGGGAGCGTAATTGTGACTCTTCTTACCAGAAAACAACTCTTGCTCGTAGGACCAGAAACTGCATGGGATTCAACTCCATTTATGACTGGGAAACGAATGCTAGCTCGCCTTACAAGAAACACACTCTGCTTTTGAGAAAAGAGCACTCTTCTACTCTACTGTGTTTCCTATGGTGTCCGAACAGTGAGCTTGCTCAGAAAAAAAGAACTGTGCTTCCTACACACACGGGCCATATCTAGTTCAACTCTGCTTAGGAAACTGAGAAGAACAGTATCTCCTCTTCAGTCCAATACACTGTACTTGCTGGGAGCAGAGACGAGTGCTATTTGCACTGTGTATGGCAATGGGAGCGCAATAGTGACTCTTCTTACCAGAAAACAACTCTTGCTCGTAGGACCACAAACTGCATGGCATTCAACTTCGTTTCTGACTGGGAAACAAACACTAGCTAGCCTTACAAGAAACACACTCTGCTTTTGAGAAAAAAGCACTCTTCTACTCTACTGTGTTCCCTATGGGGTCCGAACAGTGAGCTTGCTCAGAACAAAAGAACTGTGCTTCCTACACACACGGCCATATCTAGTTCAAGTCTGCTTAGGAACCTGACAAGAACAGTAGATCTTCTTCAGTCCAATACACTGTACTTGCTGCGAACAGACGCCAGTGCTATTTGTTCTGTGTATGGCAATGGCAGCGCAATAGTGAGTCTTCTTACCAGAAAACAACTCTTGCTCGTAGAACCAAAAACTGCATGGAATTCAACTCCATTTAGGACTGCGAAACAAACACTAGCTCGCCTTACAAGAAACACACTTTGCTTTAGAGAAAAGAGCACTCTTCTACTCTACTGTGTTTCCTATGGGTTCCAAACAGTGAGCTTGCTCAGAGCAAAAGAACTGTGCTTCCTACACACACGGATCATATCTAGTTCAACTCTGCTTAGGAAACTGACAAGAACAGGAGCACTTATTCAGTCCAATACACTGTACTTGCTGGGAACAGACGCGAGTGCTATTTGCACTGTGTATGGCAATGGGAGTGCAATGTGACTTTCCTTACCAGAAAACAACTCTTGTTCGTAGGACCAGAAACTGCATGTGATTCAACTCCATTTAGGACTGGGAAACAAACGCTAGCTTGCCTTACAAAAAACACCCTCTGCTTTTGAGAAAAGAGCACTTTTCTACTCTACTGTGTTTCCTATGGGGTCCGAACAGTGAGCTTGCTCAGAACAAAAGAACTGTGCTTCCTACACACACGGCCATATCTAGTTCAATTCTGCTTAGGAACCTGACAAGAGCAGTAGATCCTCTTCAGTCCAATACACTGTACTTGCTGGGAACAGACGCCAGTGCTATTTGTCCTGTGTATGGCAATGGCAGCGCAATAGTGACTATTCTTAACATAAAACAACTCTTGCTCGTAGGACCAGAAAGTGCATGTGATTCCACTCCATTTAGGACTGGGAAACAAATGCTAGCTCGCCTTACAAGAAACACACTCTGCTTTAGAGAAAAGAGCACTCTTCTACTCTACTGTGTTTCCTATGGGGTCCAACAGTGAGCTTGCTCAGAACAAAAGAACTGTGCTTCCTACACACACGAACCATATGTAGTTCAACTCTGCTTAGGAAACTGACAAGAACAGTAGCTCCTATTCAGTCCAATACACTGTACTTGCTCGGAAAAGCCTCGAGTGCTATTTGCCCTGTGTATGGCAATTGGAGCGCAATAGTGACTTTCCGTACCAGAAAACAACTCTTGTTCGTAGGACCAGAAACTGCATGTAATTCAACTCTATTTAGGAATAGGAAACAAACGCTAGCTCGCCTTACAAGAAACACACTCTGCTTTTGAGAAAAGAGCACTCTTCTACTCTACTGTGTTTCCTATGGGGTCCGAACAGTGAGCTTGCTTAGAAAAAAAGAACTGTGCTTACTACACACACGTGTCATATCTAGTTCAACTCTGCTTAGGAAACTGACAAGAACAGTAGCTCCTCTTCTTTCCAATATACTGTACTTGCTGGGAGCAGACGCGAGTGCTATTTGCACTGTGTGTGGCTAAAGGAGCACAATAGTTACTTTCCTTACCAGAAAACAACTCTTGCTCGTAGGACCAAAAACTGCATGTGATTCAACTCCATTTTGGACTGGGAAACAAACGCTAGCTCGCCTTAAAATAAATACACTCTGCTTTTGAGAAAAGAGTACTCTTCTACTCTACTGTGTTTCCTATGGGGTCTGAACAGTGAGCTTGCCTAGAACAAAAGAACTGTGCTTCCTACACACACGGGCCATATGTAGTTCAACTCTGCTTAGGAAACTGACAAGAACAGTAGCTCCTCTTCAGTCCAATACACTGTACTTGCTGGGAGCAGAAGCGAGTGCTATTTGCACTGTATATGACATTGGGAGCTCAATAGTGACTCTTCTTACCAGAAAACAACTCTTGCTCGTAGGACCAGAAACTGCATGGGATTCAACTCCGTTTCTGACTGGGAAACAAACACTAGCTAGCCTTACAAGAAACACACTCTGCTTTTGAGAAAAGAGCACTCTTCTACACTACTGTGTTTCCGATAGGTTCAGAGCAGTGAGCTTGCTTAGAACAAAAGAACTGTGCTTCCTACACACACGGGCCATATCTAGTTCAACTCTGCTTAGGAAACTGACAAGAACAGTAGATCCTCCTCAGTCCAATACACTGTACATGCTGGGAACAGACACCCGTGCTATTTGCCCTGTGTATGACAATGGGAGCGTAATTGTGACTCTTCTTACCAGAAAACAACTCTTGCTCGTAGGACCAGAAACTGCATGGGATTCATCTCCATTTAGGACTGGGAAAAAACGCTAGCTTGCCTTACAAGAAACACACTCTGCTTTTGAGAAAAGAGCACTCTTCTACTCTACTGTGTTTCCTATGGGGTCTGAACAGTGAGCTTGCTCAGAACAAAAGAACTGTGCTTCCTACACACACGGGCCATATCCAGTTCAACTCTGGTTAGAAAACTGACAAGAACACTATCTCCTCCTCTGTCCAATACACTGTACTTGCTGGGAACAGACGCGAGTGCTATTTGCACTATGTATGGCAATGGGAGCACAATAGTGACTCTTCTTACCAGAAAACCACTCTTGCTCATAGGACCAGAAACTGCATGGGATTCAACTCCGTTTCTGACTGGGAAACAAACACTAGCTAGCCTTACAAGAAACACACTCTGCTTTTGAGAAAAGAGCACTCTTCTACTCTACTGTGTTTCCTATAAGGCCAGAAGAGTGAGCTTGCTTAGAACAAAAGAACTGTGCTTCCTACACACACGGGCTATATCTAGTTCAACTCTGCTTAGGAAACTGACAAGAACAGTAGATCCTCCTCAGTCCAATACACTGTACATGCTGGGAACAGACACCCGTGCTATTTGCCCTGTGTATGACAATGGGAGCGTAATTGTGACTCTTCTTACCAGAAAACAACTCTTGCTCGTAGGACCAGAAACTGCATGGGATTCAACTCCATTTATGACTGGGAAACGAATGCTAGCTCGCCTTACAAGAAACACACTCTGCTTCTGAGAATAGAGCACTCTTCTACTCTACTGTGTTTCCTATAGGACCAGAACAGTGAGCTTGCTCAGAACAAAAGAACTGTGCTTCCTACACATACCGGCCATATGTAGTTCAACTCTGCTTAGGAAACTGACAAAAACAGTAGCTCCTCTTCTGTCCAATACAATGTTCTTGCTGGGAGCAGAGGCGAGAGCTATTTGCACTGTGTATGGCAATTGGAGCTCAATAGTGACTCTTCTTACCAGAAAACAACTCTTGTCTGTAGGACCAGAAACTGCATGTGATTCAACTCCATTTAGGACTGTGAAACAAACTCTAGCTCACCCTACAAGAAACACACTCTGCTTTTGAGAAAAGAGCACTCTTCTACTCTACTGTGTTTCCTATAGGGCCAGAACAGTGAGCTTGCTCAGAACAAAAGAACTGTGCTTCCTACACACACCGGCCATATATAGTTCAACTCTGCTTAGTAAACTGACAAGAACAGTAGCTCCTCTTCAGTCCAATACACTGTACGTGCTGGGAACAGACGCGAGTGCTATTTGCACTGTGTATGGCAAGGGAACGCAATAGTGACTCTTCTTACCAGAAAACAACTCTTGCTTTCAGGACCAGATACTGCGTGGGATTCAACTCCGTTTCTGACTGGGAAACAAACACTAGCTAGCCTTACAAGAAACACACTCTGCTTTTGAGAAAAGAGCACTCTTCTGCTCTACTGTGTTTGCAATGGAGTCCGAAAAGTGAGCTTGCTCAGAACAAAAGAACTGTGCTTACTACACACACGGGTCATATCTAGTTCAACTCTGCTTAGGAAACTAACAAGAACAGAAGCTCCTCTTCTTTCCAATACACTGTACTTGCTGGGAGAAGACGCGACCGCTATTTGAACTGTGTGTGGCTAAGGGATAACAATAGTGACTTTCCTTACCAGAAAACAACTCTTGCTCGTAGGAACAAAAACTGCATGTGATTCAACTCCATTTAGGACTGGGAAACAAACCCTAGCTCGCCTTACTAGAAACACACTCTGCTTTTGAGAAAAGAGCACGCTTCTACTCTACTGTGTTTCCTATAGAGCCAGAAGAGTGAGCTTGCTCAGAACAAAAGAACTGTGCTTCCTACACACATGGGCCATATCTAGTTCAACTCTGCTTCGGAAACTGAAAAGAACAGTAGCTCCTCTTCAGTCCAATACACTGTACTTGCTGGGAGCAGACCCGAGTCCTATTTGCACTGTGTATGGCAAAGGGAGCACCAGAGTGACTTTCCTTACCAGAAAACAACTCTTGCTCGTAGTACCAGAAACTGAATGTGATTCAATTCCTTTTAGGACTGGGAAACAAACGCTAGCTCGCCTTACAAGAAACACACTCTACTTTTGAGAAAAGAGCACTTGCCTACTCTACAGTGTTTCCTATGGGGTCCGAACAGTGAGCTTGCTCAGAACAAAAGAACTGTGCTTCCTACACACACGGGCCATATCTAGTTCAACTCTGCTTAGGAAACTGACAAGAACAGTAGATCTTCCTCAGTCCAATACACTGTACATGGTGGGAACAGACACCCGTGCTATTTGCCCTGTGTATGACAATGGGAGCATAATGGTGACTCTTCTTACCACAAAACAACTCTTGCTCGTAGGACCAGAAACTGCATGAGATTCAACTCCATTTATGACTGGGAAACGAATGCTAGCTTGCCTTACAAGAAACACACTCTGCTTTTGAGAAAAGAGCACTCTTCTACTCTACTGTGTTTCCTATGGTGTCCGAACAGTGAGGTTGCTCAGAAAAAAAGAACTGTGCTTCCTACACATACGGGCCATATCTAGTTCAACTCTGCTTAGGAAACTGACAAGAACAATATCTCCTCTTCAGTACAATACAGTGTACTTGCTGGGAGCAGACACGAGTGCTATTTGCACTGTGTATGGCAATGGGAGCGCAATAGTGACTCTTCTTAACAGAAAACAACTCTTGCTAGTAGGACCAGAAACTGCATGGGATTCAACTTCGTTTCTGACTGGGAAACAAACACTAGCTAGCGTTACAAGAAACACGCTCTGCTTTTGAGAAAAGAGCACTCTTCTACTCTACTGTGTTTCCTATAGGGCCAGAACAGTGAGCTTGCTCAGAACAATAGAACTGTGCTTGCTACGCACACGGGCCATATCTAGTTCAACTCTTCTTAGAAAACTGACAAGAACAGTAGCTCCTCTTCAGTCCAATACACTGTACGTGCTGGGAACAGACGCGAGTGCTATTTGCACTGTGTATGGCAAAGGGAGCACAATAGTGACTTTCCATACCAGAAAACAACTCTTGCTCGTAGTACCAGAAACTGCATGTGATTCAACTCCATTTAGGACTGGGAAACAAACGCTAGCTCGCGTTATAAGAAACACACTCTGCTTTTGAGAAAAGAACACTCTTCTACTCTACTGTGTTTCTTATAAGGCCAGAACAGTGAGCTTGCTCAGAACAATAGAATTGTGCTTCCTACACACACGGACCATATCTAGTTCAACTCTTCTTAGGAAACTGACAAGAACAGTAGATCCTCTTCAGTTCAATACACTGTACGTGCTGGGAACAGACGCGAGTGCTATTTGCACTGTGTATGGCAAAGGGAGCACAATAGTGACTTTCCATACCAGAAAACAACTCTTGCTCGTAGTACCAGAAACTGCATGTGATTCAAATCCATTTAGGACTGGGAAACAAACTCTAGCTCACCCTACAAGAAACACACTCTGCTTTTGATAAAAGAGCACTCTTCTACTCTACTGTGTTTCCAATGGAGTCCGAACAGTGAGCTTGCTCAGAACAAAAGAACTGTGCTTACTACACACACGGGTCATATCTAGTTCAACTCTGCTTAGGAAACTGACAAGAACAGAAGCTCCTCTTCTTTCCAATACACTGTACTTGCTGGGAGCAGACGCGAGCGCTATTTGAACTGTGTGTGGCTAAGGGAGCACAATAGTGACTTTCCTTACCAGAAAACAACTCTTGCTCGTAGGACCAAAAACTGCATGTGATTCAACTCCATTTAGGACTGGGAAACAAACCCTTGCTCGCCTTACAAGAAACACACTCTGCTTTTGAGAAAAGAGCACGATTCTACTCTACTGTGTTTCCTATAGTGACAGAACAGTGAGCTTGCTCAGAACAAAAGAACTGTGTTTCCTAAACACACGGGCCATATCTAGTTCAACTCTTCTCAGGTAACAGACAAGAACAGTAGACCCTCTTCAGTCCAATACACTGTACTTGCTGGGAACAGACACCAGTGCTATTTGCACTGTGTATGGCGATTGGACCACAATAGTGACTCATCTTACCAGAAAACAACTCTTGCTCATAGGACAAAAAACTGCATATGACTCAACTCCATTTGGATCTGGGAAACAAACTCTAGCTCGCTTTACAAGAAACACACTCTCCTTTTGAGAAAAGAGCACTCTTCTACTCTACTGTGATTCCTATAGGGCCAAAACAGTGAGCTTGCTCAGAAAAAAAGAACTGTGCTTCCTACACACACGGGCCATATCTAGTTCAACTCTGCTTAGGAAACTGAGAAGAACAGTAGCTCCTCTTCAGTCCAATACACTGTACTTGCTGGGAACAGACGGGAGGGCTATTTGCACTGTGTATGGAAATGAGAGCACAATAGTGACTTTCCTTACCAGAAAACAACTCTTGCTCGTAGGACCAGAAACTGCATGTGATTCAACTCCATTTAGGAATGGAAAACAAACGCTAGCTCGCCTTACAAGAAACACACTCTGCTTTTGAGAAAAAAGCACTCTTCTACTCTACTCTGTTCCCTATGGGGTCCGAACAGTGAGCTTGCTCAGAACAAAAAAACTGTGCTTCCTACACACACGGCCATATCTAGTTCAAGTCTGCTTAGGAACCTGACATGAACAGTAGATCTTCTTCAGTCCAATACACTGTACTTGCTGCGAACAGACGCCAGTGCTATTTGTCCTGTGTATGGCAATGGCAGCGCAATAGTGAGTCTTCTTACCAGAAAACAACTCTTGCTCGTAGTACCAAAAACTGCATGGGATTCAACTCCATTTAGGACTGCGAAACAAACACTAGCTAGCGTTACAAGAAACACACTTTGCTTTAGAGAAAAGAGCACTCTTCTACTCTACTGTGTTTCCTATGGGTTCCAAACAGTGAGCTTGCTCAGAGCAAAAGAACTGTGCTTCCTACACACACGGATCATATCTAGTTCAACTCTGCTTAGGAAACTGACAAGAACAGGAGCACTTATTCAGTCCAATACACTGTACTTGCTGGGAACAGACGCAAATGCTATTTGCACTGTGTATGGCAATGGGAGCGCAATGTGACTTTCCTTACCAGAAAACAACTCTTGTTCGTAGGACCAGAAACTGCATGTGATTCAACTCCATTTAGGACTGGGAAACAAACGCTAGCTTGCCTTACAAAAAACACCCTCTGCTTTTGAGAAAAGAGCACTTTTCTACTCTACTGTGTTTCCTATGGGGTCCGAAAGGAGAGCTTGCTCAGAACAAAAGAACTGTGCTTCCTACCCACACGGCCATATCTAGTTCAATTCTGCTTAGGAACCTGACAAGAGCAGTAGATCCTCTTCAGTCCAATACACTGTACTTGCTGGGAACAGACGCCAGTGCTATTTGTCCTGTGTATGGCAATGGCAGCGCAATAGTGACTATTCTTAACATAAAACAACTCTTGCTCGTAGGACCAGAAAGTGCATGTGATTCCACTCCATTTAGGACTGGGAAACAAATGCTAGCTCGCCTTACAAGAAACACACTCTGCTTTAGAGAAAAGAGCACTCTTCTACTCTACTGTGTTTCCTATGGGGTCCAACAGTGAGCTTGCTCAGAACAAAAGAACTGTGCTTCCTACACACACGAACCATATGTAGTTCAACTCTGCTTAGGAAACTCACAAGAACAGTAGCTCCTATTCAGTCTAATACACTGTACTTGCTCGGAAAAGCCTCGAGTGCTATTTGCCCTGTGTATGGCAATTGGAGCGCAATAGTGACTTTCCGTACCAGAAAACAACTCTGGTTCGTAGGACCAGAAACTGCATGTGATTCAACTCCATTTAGGAATAGGAAACAAACGCTAGCTCGCCTTACAAGAAACACACTCTGCTTTTGAGAAAAGAGCACTCTTCTACTCTACTGTGTTTCCTATGGAGTCTGAACAGTGAGCTTGCTCAGAACAAAAGAAATGTCCTTCCTACACACACAGCCATATCTAATTCAATTCTGCTTAGGAACCTGACAAGAGCAGTAGATCCTCTTCAGTCCAATACACTGTACTTGCTGGGAACAGACGCCAGTGCTATTTGTCCTGTGTATGGCAATGGGAGCGCAGTAGTGACTCTTCTTACAAGAAAACAACTCTTGCTCGTAGGACAAGAAACTGCGTGTGATTCAACTCTGTTTCTGACTGGGAAACAAACACTAGCTAGCCTTACAAGAAACACAATCTGCTTTTGAGAAAAGAGCGCTCGCCTACTCTAATGTGTTTCCTATGTGGTCCAAACAGCGAGCTTGCTCAGAACAAAAGAACTGTGCTTCCTACACACACGGGCCATATCTAGTTCAACTCTGCTTAGGAAACTGACAAGAACAGTAGATCCTCTTCAGTCCAATACACTGTACATGCTGGGAACAGACGCCATTGCTATTTGTCCTTTGTATGAAAATGGGAGCGTAATAGTGACTCTTCTTAAAAGAAAACAACTCTTGCTCATAGGACCAGAAACTGCATGGGATTCAACTCCATTTATGACTTTGAAACGAACGCTAGCTCGCCTTAAAAGAAATACACTCTGCTTTTGAGAAAAGAGCACTCTTCTACTCTACTGTGTTTCCTATGGGTTCCGAACAGTGAGCTTGCTTAGAAAAAAAGAAATGTGCTTACTACACACACGTGTCATATCTAGTTCAACTCTGATTAGGAAACTGACAAGAACAGTAGCTCCTCTTCTTTCCAATACACTGTACTTGCTGGGAGCAGACGCGAGTGCTATTTGCACTGTGTGTGGCTAAAGGAGCACAATACTTACTTCCATACCAGAAAACAACGCTTGCTCGTAGGACCAAAAACTGCATGTGATTCAACTCCATTTTGGACTGGGAAACAAACGCTAGCTCACCTTAAAATAAATACACTCTGCTTTTGAGAAAAGAGTAATCATCTACTCTACTGTGTTTCCTATGGGGTCTGAACAGTGAGCTTGCTCAGAACAAAATAACTGTGCTTCCTACACACACGGGCCATATGTAGTTCAACTCTGCTTAGGAAACTGACAGGAAAAGTAGCTCCTCTTCAGTCCAATACACTGTACTTGCTGGGAGCAGAAGCGAGTGCTATTTGCACTGTATATGACATTGGGAGCTCAATAGTGACTCTTCTTACCAGAAAACAACTCTTGCTTGTAGGACCAAAAACTGCATGTGATTCAACTCCATTTAGGACTCGGAAACAAACGCTAGCTCTCCTTACAAGAAACACACTCTGCTTTTGAGAAAAGAGCATGCTTCTACTCTACTGTGTTTTCTATAGGGCCAGAACAGTCAGCTTGCTCAGAACAAAAGAACTGTGCTTCCTACACACACGGGCCATATCTAGTTCAACTCTGCTTAGGAAACTGACAAGAAGAGTAGATCCTCTTCAGTCCAATACACTGTACATGCTGGGAACAGACGCCCGTGCTATTTGCCCTGTGTATGACAATGGGAGCACAATAGTGACTCTTCTTACCAGAAAACAGCTCTTGCTCATAGGACCAGAAACTGCATGGGATTCATCTCCATTTAGGACTGGGAAAAAACGCTAGCTTGCCTTACAAGAAACACACTCTGCTTTTGAGAAAAGAGCACTCTTCTACTCTACTGTGTTTCCTATGGGGTCCGAACAGTGAGCTTGCTCAGAACAAAAGAACTGTGCTTCCTACACACACGGGCCATATCTAGTTCAACTCTGCTTAGGAAACTGACAAGAACACTATCTCCTCTTCTGTCCAATACACTGTACTTGCTGGGAACAGACGCGAGTGCTATTTGCACTGTGTATGGCAATGGGAGCGCAATAGTGACTCTTCTTACCAGAAAACAACTCTTGCTCGTAGGACCAGAAACTGCATGGGATTCAACTCCGTTTCTGACTGGGAAACAAACACTAGCTAGCCTTACAAGAAACACACTCTGCTTTTGAGAAAAGAGCACTCTTTTACTCTACTGTGTTTCCTATAAGGCCAGAAGAGTGAGCCTGCTTAGAACAAAAGAACTGTGCTTCCTACACACACGGGCCATATCTAGTTCAACTCTGCTTAGGAAACTGACAAGAACAGTAGATCCTCCTCAGTCCAATACACTGTACATGCTGGGAACAGACACCCGTGCTATTTGCCCTGTGTATGACAATGGGAGCGTAATTGTGACTCTTCTTACCAGAAAACAACTCTTGCTCGTAGGACCAGAAACTGCATGGGATTCAACTCCATTTATGACTGGGAAACGAATGCTAGCTCGCCTTACAAGAAACACACTCTGCTTCTGAGATAAGAGCACTCTTCTACTCTACTGTGTTTCCTATAGGACCAGAACAGTGAGCTTGCTCAGAACAAAAGAACTGTGCTTCCTACACATACGGGCCATATGTAGTTCAACTCTGCTTAGGAAACTGACAAAAACAGTTGCTCCTCTTCTGTCCAATACAATGTTCTTGCTGCGAGCAGAGGCGAGAGCTATTTGCACTGTGTATGACAATTGGAGCTCAATAGTGACTCTTCTTACCAGAAAACAACTCTTGTCTGTAGGACCAGAAACTGCATGTGATTCAACTCCATTTAGGACTGTGAAACAAACTCTAGCTCACCCTACAAGAAACACACTCTGCTTTTGAGAAAAGAGCACTCTTCTACTCTACTGTGTTTCCTATAGGGCCAGAACAGTGAGCTTGCTCAGAACAAAAGAACTGTGCTTCCTACACACACGTGCCATATATAGTTCAACTCTGCTTAGTAAACTGACAAGAACAGTAGCTCCTCTTCAGTCCAATACACTGTACTTGCTGGGAACAGACGCGAGTGCTATTTGCACTGTGTATGGCAAGGGAACGCAATAGTGACTCTTTTTACCAGAAAACAACTCTTGCTTCAGGACCAGATACTGCGTGGGATTCAACTCCGTTTCTGACTGGGAAACAAACACTAGCTAGCCTTACAAGAAACACACTCTGCTTTTGAGAAAAGAGCACTCTTCTACTCTACTGTGTTTACAATGGAGTCCGAACAATGAGCTTGCTCAGAACAAAAGAACTGTGCTTACTACACACACGGGTCATATCTAGTTCAACTCTGCTTAGGAAACTAACAAGAACAGAAGCTCCTCTTCTTTCCAATACACTGTACTTGCTGGGAGAAGATGCGAGCGCTATTTGAACTGTGTGTGGCTAAGGGATAACAATAGTGACTTTCCTTACCAGAAAACAACTCTTGCTCGTAGGAACAAAAACTGCATGTGATTCAACTCCATTTAGGACTGGGAAACAAACCCTAGCTCGCCTTACTAGAAACACACTCTGCTTTTGAGAAAAGAGCACGCTTCTACTCTACTGTGTTTCCTATAGAGCCAGAAGAGTGAGCTTGCTCAGAACAAAAGAACTGTGCATCCTACACACACGGGCCATTTCTAGTTCAACTCTGCTTTGGAAACTGAAAAGAACAGTAGATCCTCTTCAGTCCAATACATTGTACATGCTGGGAACAAACGACAGTGCTATTTGCGCTGTGTATGACAATGGGAGCATAATAGTGACTCTTCTTACCAGAAAACAACTCTTGCTCGTAGGACCAGAAACTGCATGCGATTCATCTCCATTTAGGACTGGGAAACAAATGCTAGCTTGCCTTACAAGAAACACACTCTGCTTTTGAGAAAAGAGCACTCTTCTACTCTACTGTTTTTCCTATGGGGTCCGAACAGTGAGCTTGCTCAGAACAAAAGAACTGTGCTTCCTACACACACGGGCCCTTATCTAGTTCAACTCTGCTTAGGAAACTGACAAGAACAGTATCTCCTCTTCTGTCCAATACACTGTACTTGCTGGGAACAGACGCGAGTGCTATTTGCACTGTGTATGGCAATGGGAGCGCAATAGTGACTCTTCTTACCAGAAAACAACTCTTGCTCGTAGGACCAGAAACTGCATGGGATACAACTCCGTTTCTGACTGGGAAATAAATACTAGCTAGCCTTACAAGAAACACACTCTGCTTTTGAGAAAAGAGCACTCTTCTACTCTACTGTGTTTCCTATAAGGCCAGAAGAGTGAGCTTGCTTAGAACAAAAGAACTGTGCTTCCTACACACACGGGCCATATCTAGTTCAACTCTGCTTAGGAAACTGACAAGAACAGTAGCTCCTCTTCAGTCCAATACACTGTACATGCTGGGAGCAGACCCGAGTCCTATTTGCACTGTGTATGGCAAAGGGAGCACCATAGTGACTTTCCTTACCAGAAAACAACTAGTGCTCATAGTACCAGAAACTGAATGTGATTCAATTCCTTTTAGGACTGAAAACAAACGCTAGCTCGCCTTACAAGAAACACACTCTGCTTTTGAGAAAAGAGCACTCGCCTACTCTACATTGTTTC